>NC_136013.1:160189-198885 GCF_048128805.1 Centroberyx gerrardi
GGCATTTTATGGCTAAAATACAGAACAGACAGATGCATAGTCCGTCAAAAATAGAAGTCATGCGTCTCTCCAGAGTCGCAGCTCTGATCGGCTCCGTCAGCAGATCCATCAGCTCAGCTCGTCTGATCGACCCTGCAGACACTGTACACGCTGAGCTGGACGTCCCGTCGACAGAAACCAGGGTTCTGCGTTATGATAAAACTGATTTGGTTCTTCTGTAAAACATTCCAGGAAGATCGAGCGTGTTTCCATTCACACACTAAACCGATCACAGGCCGAGGCTCCGATTATCCAGAGAGTGATTTCCTCCATCGGGTAAAGGCCGTTATCACGTCATGAGGAACCTGAGGAGGAACCGGATTATCACAGCAGGCTTATTTGTCTCATGTTTACCCTCCGTCTGATTTATGTGACATCTGAGCATGAGAGCATGAGCGCCGGATAGAGAACAGCGTCCAGGAGGCAGGAGGCGTCTAACCCTAACCCCTAACCCAACCTAACCCTGACCCGAACCCTAACCCTAACCCTAACCCTAACCCTATACCCTAAAACCCTAACCTAACCCCTAACCCAACCTAACCCTGACCCTGACCCTGACCCTGACCCTGACCCTAACCCTGACCCTGACCCTGACCCTAACCCGAAACCTGAGCAGAGGAAAATCATCTCTGTTCAAAATCCAAAACATCCGGCAGGGAGTTTGAGTTTCACGTCACTTCCTTAAGGAGAGAAATCAACCGACTGAATCATGTGACCCGGTTTCCCCGTCATCACATCACTAGAGTTCACGGAAACACGTCAATCGAATTATCTCCAGATCCCGAACCGGTTAGCGGTTCTGAGTGAACGGGACTCTGCTGCTGGCTCTCTGTCCAATCAGCTGCTTCTTCACAGTTAATTACATTCAGGTGAAACTCAGTCCTGATCAGGAGGCCAGACTGAAACCAAACTGAGTCCACCGTGTTCAGACTGATCTCCTCCTCCTCCTCCTGTTACTGTCTCTGCTCTGGGAACGTGGGAAGTCAGAAAGTAACGGCAGGAGAGCAAACACATCGTTGATTTTGTTATTTTCATAGGATTTGTTGATGATAAGAAATGTAATAAAAAACACCGGCCTTATCCTTTAAACTCTTTACTTGTTCTGCTGCCACAGTCTGTCCTGCTGTGACACTGCTGTGTAAAATATATTCAAATTATGTTGATTGGATTTGATTTGATTTGATTGGATTTGATTTGATTTGATTGGAGCCGATTATTCAGAGCGGACTGATGTGTTTTATCTTTGGAAAGGAAAGCAGATTTTCAGGCTGTGAAACAGGAAAGAGATTCAAACCTGTTTCACTTCTGTTTACCGGCTGGTTGTTCTGTTTACCGGCTGGTTGTTCTGTTTACCGGCTGGTTGTTCAGTTTACCGCCTGGTTGTTCAGTTTACCGCCTGGTTGTTCAGTTTACCGCCTGGTTGTTCAGTTTACCGCCTGGTTGTTCAGTTTACCGGCTGGTTGTTCAGTTTACCGCCTGGCTGTTCAGTTTACCGCCTGGTTGTTCAGTTTACCGGCTGGCTGTTCAGTTTACCGCCTGGTTGTTCAGTTTACCGCCTGGTTGTTCAGTTTACCGCCTGGTTGTTCAGTTTACCGCCTGGTTGTTCAGTTTACCGCCTGGCTGTTCAGTTTACCGCCTGGTTGTTCAGTTTACCGCCTGGTTGTTCAGTTTACCGCCTGGCTGTTCAGTTTACCGCCTGGTTGTTCAGTTTACCGGCTGGTTGTTCAGTTTACCGGCTGGTTGTTCAGTTTACCGCCTGGTTGTTCAGTTTACCGGCTGGCTGTTCAGTTTACCGCCTGGTTGTTCAGTTTACCGCCTGGTTGTTCAGTTTACCGCCTGGTTGTTCAGTTTACCGCCTGGCTGTTCAGTTTACCGCCTGGCTGTTCAGTTTACCGCCTGGTTGTTCAGTTTACCGCCTGGCTGTTCAGTTTACCGCCTGGTTGTTCAGTTTACCGGCTGGTTGTTCAGTTTACCGCCTGGTTGTTCAGTTTACCGCCTGGCTGTTCAGTTTACCGCCTGGTTGTTCAGTTTACCGGCTGGTTGTTCAGTTTACCGCCTGGTTGTTCAGTTTACCGGCTGGTTGTTCAGTTTACCGCCTGGTTTAATTTATTTGCACACAAACAGTTTTTTATTTTCACAAATCAACAGAGAGAGAGAGCAGCAAAAAAAAGGAAAAACCAAAACGATGACAAACGGAGAGACGACATTAAACTAAATAAAAACATTTCTACTCAACATGTTTATCAGATTTTTCTCTAATTTTTGTTTTTCTTTCTTATGAAATACTGAAGTTTTCCTCTGATACGAAAAAGAATAAAATATAAGAATCTACTCTGTTCTGTTCTTCTCTATTTGATTCCATTCAGTTCTATTCAGTTCTGCTGTGTTCAGTCTGCTCTCCTGAAGCTGCAGCGGCTTCCTAATTTCTACTTCTCCCTCCAAAACCTGTCGTCAGACACACACACACACACACACACACACACACACACACACACACACACACACACACACACCCACACAGACACACACACCCACACACACACACACACACACACACACACAGACACAGACACACACACCCACACACACACACACACACACACAGACACACACCCACACCCACACACACACACACACCCACCCACACACACCCACCCACACCCACACACACCCACACACACACACCCACACACACACACACACAGACACACACACACACACACACATACACACATACACACACACACACACACACACACACACACACACACACACACACAGACACACACACACAGACACACACACACACCCACACACCCACACACCCACACACACACACACACACACACACACACACACAGGTCTGGTTAGTGGGTGTGTCCCTGCAGGTTTTTGCAGACTGCAGCAGTTTTAAAACGTTCAGACGGGTGAAGACAGCAGAGAGAACAAATCAAAGCGCTCTTTGTTTTCCGGCGTGTCGATACAGCAGCTCGCTTCTGCACATGCTCATTAGACGCTGAAAACAGACAGATCTGCTTTACTGCTATTACAACACCGACCAAATCCACACACACACACACACACACACACACACACACTGTTTTCTTATAGGAAAACATTTTTGGTAACTCTCTTTTCCCACGGCCCAATTGTTCCAGTGTTTACAGGGCTTTCAGGTAACTCCGCCCCCTCTGGCGGCCATGTTGGCGGTCCTCAGCTCTGTGAACAGCTGATTGTGTTTCTGTCCGTCTCAACAGAATTGAATTGGCGTGTTCACGCTGCTCACAGGAAGTCAGAGGTCGAATCTAAACGTGTTCCAGTGCGTCTTCTCGGGAAAACACGGACGCCTTTTCCCGTTAACGTTAACGGCAGCTATTACAGTTTTTTTTCAATTGCTAACAAGCATCGGTCAATACTGAAGCCACTTTTTCAAAACTCTTCATACAGTCTCAGAATAAACTCTCACTCAGAACACACTGACCTAAAAACACCAACAGGGAGCATTACATCAATGATGAACTTCTATCTTTGAAGTTTGAATGATTTTTCACATAAATCAGTATTTCATTATAGAATAAGAATAACACCTTTTCACTTTATTGACTGTACTAAAGTATATGTAACAAGAATGAATCAGAAATGCAGCAATTTGCTTCAATATCCTTTATTTTTTCTATATCTTTGCATATAGTAATTTACTTGTGAAAAATAAAAAGTTGAAACAAAAAAAACAAATTCCTGAAATTCCAGGGCTGCAATAATAATTATAAAACCCATCAACAACATGTATTATAATCAGTCATACTGTACAGGACTGTGAGGGCTCTCGTTCCCTCTCTCTTGGTAACGAGACTAAAAGCTTTCAGCTGTTTGGAATGATTATAATTTCATTTTATTGTAAATATTCTGCTAAGATTTTCTATATATTTCAATACGGTTACTGCAGAAATGCACAAAATTTGCCATCATTCTGTTTTGAATGTGTTTTTAACAGTTTTGAAAACAGTGTGTTAGCATTTGAAAAATGTGCTGCAAATACCTGGTGAGCAGGTGGAGTCTAAGGAGGAAAGAGGTCATGGATTTTGGAAAATGCGGTTATCGAATACATTTTGTGTGAAAGCGATGAAAACTGCTTCACAGTTTGGTCCACAGAGACTTCTGCTTCACTGTGTGAAGAGTTCTGATGTGACTTCAGTTTTGACCGATGCTTGTTAGCAATAAAAAAAACTGCAATACTGTAGAAATACCAGCAAAGACTTCTGTCTACTAACGAAGCACAAGTCACTGAGTTACGTTACAAATGGAAACTACAAAGTTGTTGCAACACGTTTTCCTAGTTTCCCTAGAAAAGTATTGTACACCACAATACTGTGTCAGTACTACTGCCCTGAATTTGAAGTACTTACACAGTATTATTGTGTACTTATAATTCTATAATTCCATAGGTTAATACACAGGTTAACACACTGGAATAAGGCCATTTTAAAGGCCTTTTTATTATCCCATTTTTCAAAGTGAAGATAAATGTTTTTAATCTGTCAGTGTCATATTAACTTGTAGAGCATGCAGGTTATAAAATGAGAGGTGCTGAGAAAGGTTAAGCAGCAGTCTTTGAAGGAGATTCGCTTCAAGTCATATTCATTATTATTCATCAGATTGTATAAAGCGCTGCACTTGGCAAGAAAAATAAAAGTAATTCTGATCTTCCAGTCAGGCTTGACAGTGAGCTTAGAAAGTAAAGTGAGGATTTTTTAACCGTTAACCAAACCTCCAGTCATATGCTGTAGCATGTACACTTATATATTTACTTATTTACATATTTACTTATATACTGGTGCACATGATACTGGTACACATGGTACTGGTACACATGGTACTGGTACACATGATACTGCTGCACATTATACTGGTACACATGGTACTGGTACACATTATACTGATGCACATGACTGGTACACATGATACTGGTACACATGGTACTGGTACACATTATACTGATGCACATGACTGGTACACATGATACTGGTACACATGGTACTGGTACACATGGTACTGCTGCACATTATACTGGTGCACATTAAACAGGTACACATTATACATTTGCACATGATACTGGTGCACATGATACTGGTACACATGATACTGGTACACATGGTACTGGTACACATGATACTGGTACACATGATACTGCTGCACATGATACTGCTGCACATTATACTGGTGCACATTAAACAGGTACACATTATACATTTGCACATGATACTGGTACACATGATACTGCTGCACATTATACTGGTGCACATTAAACAGGTACACATTATACATTTGCACATTATACTGGTGCACATTATACTGATGCACATGACTGGTACACATGATACTGGTACACATGATACTGGTACACATGGTACTGCTGCACATTATACTGGTGCACATTAAACAGGTGCACATGATACTGGTGCACATTAAACAGGTGCACATGATACTGGTGCACATGATACTGGTACACATGATACTGCTGCACATGATACTTGTTTCTGAACCACCAGGTACCTGTATGGTGTTGTTATGGTTGATGCTTTTTCAGTATTGGGTTTATTTGTTGTTTCTCAGTTTTGGTTATTTTGTTGTTTGTTTTTCAGTTTTGGTTATTTTGTTGTTTGTTTTTCAGTTTTGGTTACACCTTGTTTAGTCTTTTGTTGGGACATGTCATTGTGGTTTGAAGGCATGTTTGTTTGGGTTTAGTTTGTTGTTTTGGATGGTTTTTCCATCTTTCATTTGAGGTATTACTGTAAGTATGCTGTTTGCTCTTTATTTATTTGTCGCTCACCTTGTCTTACCTTGCTGTTGCTGTCTGGTGGGATTTGATCCCAGGCCTCCAGGCCACCTTACCTCTACACTATGGCCTCCAGGCCGATATATGAAGTCAAAAAAAATATCAAAAGTCTTCACACTGTTGTCTGTACCGACACACAGCTCAGCACAACAGTTCATTTCACACCCAAAATGCACTAAAACTACCAAAACACTGCATACTTGTGTCAAAATCAAATAATTCTACCAAAACAGCGGCTCTAGTTTCCTCCAACACTTTGTCACTCACAACACAATTACCTAAAAAACACCAACAACAGGCAGCATTACAGTAGATGTGTCATTTTCTGGCAATCTTTGATGTAGTAAATCATTTTGTGCTCTCTAGTTTTTTGTTGTGTGTATATATATTTTTTGTTGTTATTGTTAATTGTATAAGAAATGTGTACATTGTCTTATTTTACAGTAAACAAAGTTCCCATTACAAACACAGTAAGAATGGTTCCTCTTTACAGAATGTACTACAGTAAACTACAGGAACAAGTCAGAGGAATGCAACAGGACAACAGGAAAAGCTTCAATGTGCTTTTTTTTTTGCCATAAAGTAATTAGAAAATAAACCAGAGTAAATGAAAATTGCTGTAAGGAAAACAAAAGTCAAAACTGTAATAGTTTGTTCAAAAAACAAAACAAAACATACAAATCATGTTACTGTAGTCCACCCGGTCTCCTGCATCCGGCCACATCACACCTGCTGTAATGAGATGGGCTGAGATGGGAATCACCTGTGGTCGGTCTCATTTATATCATCTCAATCAATCATTTTTCACTATTTGTCTCCATAACCATCTTTTTTTAGGATTTTGAATGTATTTCAATGGAATGGGATGGCAACTTGCTGTCCACTTGAATGTATGTTAGGTTTTGAACTTGTAAATGTAAGTTTTGAACAGAGTATGTGAGCATGTGCAGAACGGGCTGCAGATGCACCTGTTCTGCTGC
The DNA here is from genome assembly GCF_048128805.1 of Centroberyx gerrardi. Lineage (NCBI taxonomy): Eukaryota > Metazoa > Chordata > Actinopteri > Beryciformes > Berycidae > Centroberyx > Centroberyx gerrardi. The sequence continues at coordinate 167,045 of NC_136013.1, forward strand.
TGGTCGACTGAGTGAGAAAGGAATTAAAGGATTTTGAAAGCTGGTCGCTGAATGTCTTTTGTGTTAAAGCAAGGCAAGATCGTCACAGTTTGGTCCGCAGAGACTTCTGTTGTGCTGACAGTGTGAAGAGTTTTGAAAAAGTGACTCTAGCATTGAGACAGGCTTGTAACCAATTGTAAAAAACTGTAACAGTGATTTAAATTAATGATAAAAAGTATCGTTGAACTACAGATTCACTGCACAGGAAGTATTCAGAGAAATAGTGAATTGTCAGAAACAGAGGCCAACAGGCTGAGCTTCATCTCACCTGTCTGTGAAATTCATAGTGATGTGGCATAAAAGTAAAAAAAGGGCAATATTCATAAAGCCTCTTACAGAAGTCGGGTCAGACTGTGAACAGTTTTCAACAGGAGGAACAGATCAGGTATCCTACTTTGATTTCCTCTGAAAACAGGCCCAGTGTTTAAACTTAATATTCTACAAGCAGAAATCATATCATTTATTTTCAACTGTATCATCTTGACAGAGTCAGAGTGAGGAAAAAGCAGCTGACTGATCTAGCAGGCTTTATATCACAGGTGCATTACATTGATCATGTTGTTTTTTCTGGATGATGATACTGGGGATCTCCAGTCCCCCCAGTAAAATCTGTCCATTTCCAGCTCTGGGTACACATGATACTGGTATACCTGAATTTCTATAGGCAATTGGTTGTACTGACACAGTACTAACACAGTATTGTTGTGTACTTATAGTACTTTTCCACAGGTTAAAGCCCCTATGTGTAGAATTTGTATCTGATTATATCATCCTCAAATTGATTTTGATACCATAAAGGTTTGTCGGAAAATTGGTTTAGTGTCTGTGTTGCTTTCAGTCTGTTAGTTTCAGTTTCTGTTTCAGTCTCTCTCTCCGTACTGACTTACGGCAGGAAGATGGAGCCTCAGCCGAACCAGGGAGGAAACAGGCAGTTTGAATGCAGACTAGCTGCTTAGATGGAACAGCGTGAAGCGAATCAATATGGCAGATAGCAGTAACATGGAGACAGGACTGTAACTGCTGGGCCCTCTGCAACAAAACAAAACAAGAAGCCTATAACAGAAGAGGCTAAAACAGCTAAGAGGGAGAGGGAGGGCAGCGCGAGACCCGATCGATCGGATCGATCGGCTTGACGTTCCCGTCCCCCGTCCCCCCGCGACACGGCCGACGGGAGACTCCGGTCACCAAACCCCGGGAGCCCCACGGACCCATCGGCGCCCGGCGCTAGCTCTATAAGAGGCTGAACGAGCTCTGAAGGAGCGTGACAAAGCGGCGTCAGACCTAGAATTATGCCTAATCGCTGTCACCAATTGGATGTCACTAAACTTCTTGCGACTAAACGCCAACAAAACTGAGATGCTAGTTGTTGGCCCAAAAACCCAACTACCTCTTGTTTCAGACCTTACTCTAAATTTTGAGGATTGCTTAATTACCCAGAGTCCCACAGTTAAAAACCTCGGCATTACGTTCGACTCAGCTCTCTCATTCGATGCTCACATTAAGGAAATCACTAAGATAGCATTTTTCCATCTTCGTAATATCTCGAAAATTCGCTCCCTACTAAACACGGCGGATGCTGAAACCTTAATACACGCTTTTGTTTCATCAAGACTCGATTATTGTAATGTTTTACTCTCTGGCCTACCTAACTGTAGTATTAAAAAACTACAACTTGTGCAAAATGCTGCTGCCAGAATACTAACCAGAACTAGAAAATTTGACCACATTACTCCTATCCTAACCTCCCTTCACTGGCTCCCAATTCAAGCCAGATCTGACTTTAAGGTGCTTCTGTTAGCTTATAAATCGTTACATGGGCTTGCACCATCATATCTATCCGACCTCATCATCCCTTATATTCCACCTCGTGCCCTCCGTTCGCAGGACGCTGGCTACCTTATTGTCCCTAGAATCAAGAAAAAATCAGCAGGCAGTAGAGCTTTCTCCTACCGAGCTCCCTATCTCTGGAACCAGCTACCTCTTACAGTCAGGGAAGCTAATTCTGTCGAAATCTTCAAATCTAGACTCAAAACCTATCTTTTCTCGCAATCATACGACCTACCTTAGCACTGCTGGCCTGGGCTCGTCACAGTCTTCTCTCTTACCCTAGCCTAGATAGTATTTATATAGAAATTTGCCGTTGGGAACATAAGCATAGGGATGCCCTCTGGCTACACTGTGTCTAATCACTTCCTATCTGCTGTCTGTATGAGCGTGTCTGTGCCCAAATACGTCTGGGTCTTGTGCTGCTTCTGCACAGCTCTGTGTGTGTGTGTGTGTGTGTGTGTGTGTGCGCGGCTGGTTTTCTCCTCCCTTTCTCAGATTCCTCTGACCCTGATGGTCTTCAGTGCTGGCCTTAGTCCCATCCCTAACGCTGCTCCCACCTGGATCTCTCTCCGTGTGTTCGTTGTCTTTGTGTGTACCTGTCTCCTCCCCCTTTCTCAGACTCCGGTGCAGTGCAGTGGTTGCCAGTGCATGCCATAGTCCCATCCCTGCTGCCGCTCCCACCCGATGTGCTCTGACTCCGTGTGTTCTGTGTGCAGCTGTCTTCTCTCCCCTTCCTCAGACTCCGGTCCAGTGCTCCACCTGCCAGTGGACAGGTGTTGCTCCCGCCGGTCGTCGGCGCCGGCCTCGGTCCTGCTCCCACCCAACGTGTCTGTCTTGTGTTCTGCTGCTGCTGCTTCTCCCCTTACTCTCTCCCCCCTTCAGACTCCGGTGCAGTCCAGTGGTCGTCAGCGCCGGCCTCGGTCCCTTCCACATCCCTGATGCTGCTGCCCCCCGTGTGTCTCCGACCCTGTGTGTTCAGTTTGCAGCTGTTTCCCCCCTTCTTCTTTACGTGTGTGTGTGTGTCTGGGTGTGTTGTGTGTGTGTGTACGCGGCTTCCTCTCTCTCCTCCTCTCTGACTCCAGGTCAGTGTTCTACCTGGCAGTGACGGGTGCTGCCCTGGCTCTTCGTCGTCAGTGCTGCCTTGCTCTTCCTTTCCGCTGCTCCCTCCTGGACGCTGCTGCCCTCGCTCCTTTACTGCTGGCCTCAGCCCCCCCCCACCGCCGCATGCTCCTCCCCTTCTTTTGTCTCTCTCTGTTTTCTCCTGTCATCATTGTTGCCCATGACTCTGTCAATGTTTTGCCCGGCACCTATTGCACGCTAAGCCGTCCCGGGGGGGGATCCCTATCTGCCTCAGCCCGCCCAAGGTTTCTTCCAAATTTTTTCCTGGGAGTTTTTCCTTGTGTGCATTTAGGGTCTAAGGCTGGGGTGCCGGGTAGGTTAGGCTGTATAGAATAGGTAGATTGTTTGTCTCGCTAAATCTGCTCCTACCTACCTTGTGTTTTTCATCATGCTGTCCTACAAAATTTTGTTTACCACTGATTGTGTTTAGTTAGACCTAGCTAGACACTTTCTCTGTAAAGCCCTCTGAGACATGCTTGTGATAAAGGGCTTTATAAATAAATAAACTTGACTTGACTTGACTTGACCGACCAGAGCTGACCGCCCGGAGAGCCCGACGGGAGCGGAGGAGGTTTCAGACTTTCTGTCTCCTACTTGTGAAATACCAATAAGGGTCTCAAACTGTGTTACCGAAGTGTTTAACTATTTTTTAGGACCCGTGTGGTTTATATCTGCGGTTACGTGTAATGGCATAACATTAGTTTATTTGTGTAGTCAGCTACCTGTACAGCTGCTAAGCTATGTAACCTAGCCTACAGAGCCGGCTGCCGACAGAGAGTGGAGGTAAAGGTAAAGAAACTATGATGACCACTTACATTAGTGAGCAGACCACGGCGTTCCTCCTGTCCGGTCGGTGCGGGTTGTAATCACGTCGGTTCCTACTTCCTGTGTCAGTTCATGTGTTCGGCCTTCTGCAGCTCGATCGGCCGTAACCACCACATTTAATACAACTCCATACTTAGTTCGTTAGCGGTAGCGTTTTCCATCAGCTGCAGCTCAGAACAGTAAATGTTGGACAGACTGTTGAACGACAGCGATCCCCCAAACATCTGGTAACTCCAGTTCTCACAATAACAAACTACTTCATAGTGCAATGCTGTCATTAGGAATAATATAGGAACTAAAGCTTGAGCTAGTTATCTGCAGCAGTATTTTGTTTACATATTGTGGCTGTATGAAGCGGGGTCACAAACGCCGTTAAGAGGTCGCAAAGACGTGTGCGACAGGGTCGTTGTTTGGCTTTTCCACTAGGAGTCGCCAAAATCAACAGTTTTCAAATCCTACACATAGAGGCTTTAACATGCTGGAATAAAGCCATTAGCAAATAGTGTTATAATAAAAAGAAATAAAAATACTGTTCTGTCAGTTTAGTCGGTATAACTAGAAATAAAGTAGAGACAGTATTTACATGCTGCATATATTTTCATATTTTTGGATATTCTAATATTTCATTTTTCTTTCTTTTGTCTCAGTACGTTCTACTGTTACTCTGACTCACTGCATACATGCATTTAATTCGTTTTCATACTCTTTTTATTAATATATGCTGTATATATACTGTGTCTGTATACATATAGACAGTATGCAGCATAAGTAAGGTAAGTATTATGGGATGCATGCAGTGAGCAGGATGATATTTGTTCTGATTTATCAGGAGCTGAAAGTCCATCCAAACAAATCTGGCTTCAGTTTATTGGTTTCTGAGCTACCGGAGGCAGAATGTGTTTGCATTTATTAGCATTGCAAATGCAAGTCAGTGGAGCTAAAAGGCATTATTGTGAAAAAAACACATTCAGTACATTATAATTAAACTCCTGACCACAGACAGGCTGCGCTGCAACCAAAAGGTCACAGGTTTGACCCCTGCAGCGTCCAGCAGCCTGACAGTGAGACTGATGTCGCTTTTTAAAGGTTGATATTTTCTACCAATATTCAGTATCTTAAAATTTGACCATTTTCTTTTTAAAGATTATTATTTTGGCCTTTATGTCAGAGTTGACAGCGGAGAGAGACAGGACAGATAGAGTGAGAGAGAGGGAGATGACGTGCGACAAAGATCCCAGTCTGGACTCGAACCCGGACCACAGTCACATGGTTCGCCCCTCAGACCGCCGAGCCGCAGGACGCTCCCGACAGACGACCGTTTACACGCCAAACATTCACAAATATTCAGTGTTTAAACGCCTCTGAAACTGCATTTAGACATCATGGAACAAGAAAACTCTCCACTGAAACCCAGACTCATGAAATTCTTCTATGACAGACACACACACACACACACACACACACACACACACACCCCACCACCTCCCCCTCCCTCTTCAATGGAAGGGAAACTCTGGGACGCATCACTGCCTTAAAATTAAGAATGAATTTACAAAATGAAATGACTAAATGAAATAAAATCACATGTCTGTCTTTCTGTCTTTGTGGTCAGGGAGGAACCTGATATTTACCTGAACCTGAACCTGATATTAAGTCCAGTATCTGACCCTGCTCCTCATATTTAAACACCAAACTGACTGGATGGGATCCAACACATTCCTGACCAGGCTGATGATAATATGAAGATAATACGAGATAATACAAATGATAATATGATTCATAAGAAGAGACTGAATCACGTGACTGTGTGACTTCTGCACATTTCGGAGGAGCATGGGTTCATGAATGCTATGAAAAGCTGCCTGTTTTCTGCCTGTTTTTACCGGCTGGATGTTCAGTTTGCAGGTTTCTGATGTTTCCTCTTCTCTTCACTGCAGGACAAGCTGCTCCGGTTCAGACTGAGGCTGGGGGGGAGTTTAAAGGTTTTACAGTAAAGGAAGGTGTGTGTGTGTGTGTGTGTGTGTGTGTGTGTGTGTGTGTGTGTGTGTGTGTGTTCTGGCATCCCGGCCTGTTTATTCTGACAAACACCTCTCCTCTCTCCTCTCTGCTGCCAGACTCTTCACCAGAGCCAGAGGAGAGTAATGATGTTTACTGGTGTGTGTGTGTGTGTGTGTGTGTGTGTGTGTGTGTGTGTGCGCATGTGCGTGTGTGCGCGTGTATTAGTTTTTGGTGTGTTTGAGAGTGTATGTCAATTTATGTTGTCTGTGTATGTGTGCCTGTGTGTGTGTATGTGTGTGTGTGTATTTATGTATGTGTGTGCGTATGTGTGTGTATGTGTGTGCTGTTTGTCAGTGTATGTGTGTGTGACTTTGTAGTGCGTGCATCATGTATGTGTGTGTCTGTGTACTCTGTGGGTTTATGTGTGTGTGTGTCAGACTGAACCGACAGAACGTTTCGGCTCCGGAACTCCATTACAGTGGGGCGCGAAACCCGCTGGGCGGAACGGGACAGGGTCTGACGGGATGGGACGGGGCGGGATGGGGACTGATGGGACGGGACGGAGCCTGACGGGACGGGCCTGACGGGGCGGGCAAGATGGGACAGGATGGGGTCTGATGGGACGAGACGGAGCCTGACGGGACGGGCCTGACGGGGCGGGCCTGATGGGACAGGATGGGGTCTGATGGGACAGGACGGAGCCTGACGGGACAGGCCTGACGGGATGGGCCTGATGGGACAGGACGGGGTCTGATGGGACGGGACGGAGCCTGACGGGACGGGCCTGACGGGACAGGCCTGACGGGACAGGACGGGGTCTGATGGGACGGGACGGAGCCTGACGGGACGGGCCTGACGGGACAGGATGGGGACTGATGGGACGAGACGGAGCCTGACGGGACGGGCCTGACGGGACGGGCCTGATGGGACAGGACGGGGTCTGATGGGACGGGACGGAGCCTGACGGGACGGGCCTGACGGGACAGGCCTGACGGGACAGGACAGGGTCTGATGGGACGGGACGGAGCCTGACGGGACGGGCCTGACGGGACAGGATGGGGACTGATGGGACGAGACGGAGCCTGACGGGACGGGATGGGACGGGGCGTTGCGGGGCGGGGTGAGGCGGGATGCGACCCCAGGTCAAATATTCAGAGGAGTTAATTGAAGAGTCGGACAGTTCGATCAGGATTGGATTTGGGAGCGGAGACCACATGCTGTACTATATTAGAACTCTTCAGCTGCTTTATTGACGGTGACAAATTATTTTTTGTGGATGATGAAGCAGTGGAAAGTCTCTTCTGCTGTGATGGAGGAACGTCTGGTCGTCACAGACAGGAATACAGACGAGCAGAGAGGATTGTGGGCCGGATACAGTCGCTTTATATTCTGTAAATTTACATAATTCTTCATATGCTGATATTTTCTAGCTTGTTATAGAGCGATGGCTCTTATCCCGGGCTTTTATTGGCTCTAATCCTCTGATCCTTATCCTGGATCACATTCATTTTGATCATTCTGGGGGGTCGCAAGATAATTTATGGGAAAGGACAAAACAGATTTCTGCTATATACATTTATTATCATGTCTGATTTTTCTCAAATTTTGGCTTTTTTTCTTGTGAAATACTGAATAGTTTTCAGACTCTCAGTCTGCTGCGGTGTCTTTTTATTTTTTTTACTACCCACCGCCTCTTCCTCTTCTTGCACCACATTTGCTGTGTTGCCTGGTTGTTTCCCAACACCACAGTAGAAAAACTGGCATTTATGTATCTGAAAATGTCGCCAAATTTTTACTTTAAATTTTGAAAAATACACCAGGGAGACATAAACATGGTTTCTCTGTGTGTGGCAGTCTGCCAGCTTGTGTTCAGTCAGGTTTCCTTTTCTAAAAAAATCACTTTGGCTGCAGCAATATCAGGAATCTAAAACACGATGGTTTACTGACAAAAGGTTTCAGAGTTTTGCTCAAGAGGAAATACAGCTGCTGATGGAAACTGTTGCCTCTCTCCACTCTGCTGCAGTTTGTTGCGGTGTACTTTAATGCCCAAGTATAACTATTGATTGATTGATTGATTGATTCTCCCATGTAGTGGTACAATATCTGATCTTTCTTTCTTTCAATTTCAATTTAAACTTTTTTAACAAACATTCAAACATATTTTGGGCTGCAGAAAAACATAAAACTAGTTAAAACACAATAAAAAAACTGTTGCATAGAAGCAAAATTGCAAAAACATACTGTATACTACTGTAATATAGACCAACATTCATTCATTCATTCATTCAGTCTCTCATTTCATTGTTACTTCCCATCCGTCAGGTTCAGTCTCCCTGCTGTTTTCTGCTGCCAGCTCCTCTCTGTATCATTGATGTGGATGGAGACACAGAGATGTTGACTTCAAAGATGCTCTAACTGCTGAAGCCAGATATTCACAGTTTAAAACGCTACTTCTTCTTCTTTGGTAGAGAAGCATTTTCACTTTTTAGCAGGTGTCCAGTGCCAATATCTGCACTGAGAGGAAGCAGAGGTTTGGGTTTAGGAGGGAGAAAGGAGTTTTACATATTGGGCAAGATGATCTTGAGTTTACACTTCTGTATTTTTCCCATCTTCCTTCGTCAGTTGCGATCTTTCATTGGCTTTTGAAAATTCCCATTAAGATTTGAGTCTTTGAAGGGCGCACACCACAGGACTACACAAAGACTAGCCTGAACTACGCTGGACTACCCTGAACTACCCTGAACTACCCTGGACTACCCTGGACTACCCTGGACTACCCTGAACTACCCGGACTACCCTGGACTACCCTGGACTACCCGGACTACCCAAACTACCCTGGACTACCCGGACTACCCTGGACTACCCGGACTACCCGGACTACCCTGGACTACCCGGACTACCCGGACTACCCTGAACTACCCTGGACTACCCTGAACTACCCTGAACTACCCGGACTACCCGGGACTACCCTGAACTACCCTGAACTACCCTGGACTACCCGGACTACCCGGACTACCCGGAACTACCCTGAACTACCCTGGACTACCCGGACTACCCGGGACTACCCTGAACTACCCTGCACTACCCGGACTACCCGGGACTACCCTGAACTACCCTGAACTACCCTGGACTACCCGGACTACCCGGACTACCCTGGACTACCCGGACTACCCTGGACTACCCGGACTACCCGGACTACCCTGGACTACCCGGACTACCCGGACTACCCGGACTACCCGGACTACCCTGGACTACCCGGACTACCCTGGACTACCCGGACTACCCGGACTACCCTGGAGTACCGTAGACTCTGTCCGATTTCAAATTGTTGCTGAATCGGGCTTGAAAAACATGTAATGTGTCCCTAGCTTTCAGTAAAAACCGAACCCTAACCCAAAGCAAAAAAGTTATTTTTTTTTGTGACTTTAATTACATGAAGCTCCCATATAACACCAGTCCTGTGCCTTTGATTCACTGAAACTGTTTTCATCAGGAGGCTTCCCAGAGAGCCAGCGGGTATAAAACAGAGTAAAACAACGTTTGGTTAAGTTCCTGTATGCATTATTAATGCAGATACTGTAAGTAGATTAAATCTAACGCATGCAACTCCTGCATCGCATTACGGTGATGCGGCAGTAATGGATTCTCTCATTGTAAATTAATGACCTTAACCTCAGAGAGAAACACACTGGATGCATTAAAAGAGATAAAGGGTCAGAGAGCAGAGCTGGCAAGCACGTATGGACACACACACACACACACACACACACACACACACACACACACAGAAACCCACGCCTTTCTTCATATGTTAGAAGAGGACGCTAAAGGATTAAAAGAAAAATCCCCTGAAAACACTTTAACCCACTTTAAAAACAGCTATTGTATTGTAGACGAGGTGACGTCACCTCCAGATATTTGCAGTTTGATATGAGAAAATGTTTCAGGATGTAAAACATCAGCGGTAAACGTCAGGTTTTGGTGTCAGTCCCTCAGAATCAAAGAGCGAGGGCTTCTTTCTAGAGCCGCCATTTTGCACCGAGAGACGTTCAACAATCATACAGGGAGAAATCCATCGTAGAAGAGGAGAGAGACCAGTTTCTCCACCACAGGAGCAGGAGAGACCAGAATGCACTGCAGGAGCAGGAGAGAGACCAGTTTCTCCACCACAGGAGCAGGAGAGAGACCAGCATGCACCACAGGAGCAGGAGAGAGACCAGTTTCTCCACCACAGGAGCAGGAGAGAGACCAGAATGCACTGCAGGAGCAGGAGAGAGACCAGAATGCACTGCAGCAGAGAGACAGGTGGGGCTCTGAGTGAGGGGTGACGCTCACTTTTCCTTCACTCAGTTATCACTATCTCTCGCTCCGGCTTCACATAAAACCCACAAGTCCCCGCCCCTTCTCTGGGGGTTGTTGAAAGGCATTCTGGGAAACGTAGGAAATCTCTAACTGCAGTAGAAGCAGACGAGGCAGATTGAGGGAAAGTGGGTTCAACAAAAAAATAAATTCTAAATGACTCCTGGACTGAACTGAACATCACAGACTGCTCCTCAGTCTGTGATGTTCAGTTCAGTCCAGGAGTCATTTAGTGTCCATCTCCAGAGCCTCCAGGTTCAGGAGGCTGCAGCAGGAGAAAGATCTTCAGTCACATTAAAGTTTCATTAAAAACCATCCTGAGGAATCTGATGGAAGAGCAGGTCGGTGTTTCCATTAGCAATCAATTAAAACCAACACAAGGCTGATTGATTTCCTGCTCCTTCCTCTGAACAGCTGACAGACATTAACATCAACATCTGACTGTCTGACCTAAATCAATCTGTTAACACATTTTGTGTTTTTCAGTTGAAATTGTGACTGAAATGTGGATATTTTGGTTTTTAGTCATTAATAAATGTGGTGTTATTGGAATAACAATGTATACTTTTTTGATGAAAAAGAACATACATAGCTTATATACACATGTATATACTGCCTGTCAAAGGTTTGGGGACAGCTAGCTTTTGAAAATGCTTCATAAATCTGTTTTCTTTGTCGGTTTGCAAAACCTGAACCCCATCAAGAACTAGATTGAGTTTGGGAAAAAAAATCATACATGCAAATATTTGTGATGAAAACACTAAAACAATTAAACTCTACGTTCATCAGAAAAACCTCCTGCAGCTGAACTGCTGTAACACTTTCTTCATCTGAACAGTCAGTTTCTCTCTGCTGCTGCTGGACTTCAGAGGAAAAACCTTCTTCACACCACAGAAGAAGACACTGATGAACATGAAGCTGAGTGTTGAAGAAAAAGATCCAAAGTATCAGGAAATAGAGATTGTATGTTAATAAAAGCATTGCAGGCATTTCTTCTTCATTGAAAAATTAAATAGTACTTTGAAAATGTAGAAAAGGCAAAGTGTCCCCAAACCTTATATATTACATATCTAACAATATATTTTTTTAAACATGTTTTTGAATTAATTGGGGCTTCTTCTTCACTAGTTTTAACTCAGTGTCATATGTGACGTTCTTGTTTAAATGTTCATCAAGAAAAGGGTTTTTTTTGGTTTCTGTTCTTCAGGGTTTGTTTCTGACTGCAGACGGTTTTCAACATGCATTTATTTTTCTTTTTACCTGAGAGAGTTCAGGTCGGATTAAAATACTCTTTGTATGGTGAAAAAAAAAAATGTGTGTGTGTATGATCTAGACCGCATCTTACCCAGAATGCATTGTGATCATTGGTCACATCCTCTGCACGACCCATTATGGTGGGACAGATATGTAAGTTTAAGTAAAAAAAAAATAGAGGAGGAAACAAAACGACTGAAAGGCCGGATGAAGTCAGTGTGAGACTGCAGGAATAGAAGCTGTGGCTCTGCAGACGGTCTCTCTCTGAGCGTCTCTCTCTGAGCGTCTCTCTCTCTGAGCGTCTCTCTCTCTGAGCGTCTCTCTCTGAGCATCTCTCTCTCTGAGCGTCTCTCTCTCTGAGCGTCTCTCTCTCTGAGCGTCTCTCTCTCTGAGCGTCTCTCTCTGAGCGTCTCTCTCTCTGAGCGTTTCTCTCTCTGAGCGTCTCTCTCTCTGAGCGTCTCTCTCTCTGAGCGTTTCTCTCTCTGAGCATCTTTCTCTCTGAGCATCTCTCTCTCTGAGCATCTCTCTCTCTGAGCATCTCTCTCTGAGCATCTCTCTCTCTGAGCGTCTCTCTCTCTGAGCGTCTCTCTCTCTGAGCATCTCTCTCTGAGCATCTCTCTCTCTGAGCGTCTCTCTCTCTGAGCGTCTCTCTCTCTGAGCGTCTCTCTCTCTGAGCGTTTCTCTCTCTGAGCATCTCTCTCTCTGAGCATCTCTCTCTCTGAGCGTCTCTCTCTCTGAGCATCTCTCTCTCTGAGCGTTTCTCTCTCTGAGCGTCTCTCTCTCTGAGCGTTTCTCTCTCTGAGCGTCTCTCTCTGAGCATCTCTCTCTGAGCGTCTCTCTCTCTGAGCGTTTCTCTCTCTGAGCGTCTCTCTCTGAGCATCTCTCTCTCTGAGCATCTCTCTCTCTGAGCGTTTCTCTCTCTGAGCGTCTCTCTCTCTGAGCGTTTCTCTCTCTGAGCGTCTCTCTCTGAGCATCTCTCTCTCTGAGCATCTCTCTCTGAGCATCTCTCTCTCTGAGCGTCTCTCTCTGAGCATCTCTCTCTCTGAGCATCTCTCTCTCTGAGCGTCTCTCTCTCTGAGCGTTTCTCTCTCTGAGCGTCTCTCTCTGAGCATCTCTCTCTCTGAGCATCTCTCTCTCTGAGCGTCTCTCTCTGAGCATCTCTCTCTCTGAGCATTTCTCTCTCTGAGCGTTTCTCTCTCTGAGCGTCTCTCTCTGAGCATCTCTCTCTCTGAGCGTTTCTCTGAGCGTTTCTCTCTCTGAGCGTTTCTCTCTCTGAGCGTCTCTCTCTGAGCGTCTCTCTCTCTGAGCGTCTCTCTCTCTGAGCGTCTCTCTCTGAGCGTGTCTCTCTGAGCATCTCTCTCTCTGAGCGTCTCTCTCTCTGAGCGTCTCTCTGAGCGTCTCTCTCTCTGAGCGTCTCTCTCTCTGAGCGTCTCTCTCTCTGAGCGTCTCTCTCTGAGCGTCTCTCTCTGAGCGTCTCTCTCTCTGAGCGTCTCTCTCTCTGAGCGTCTCTCTCTGAGCGTCTCTCTCTGAGCGTCTCTCTCTCTGAGCGTCTCTCTCTCTGAGCGTCTCTCTGAGCGTCTCTCTGAGCGTCTCTCTCTGAGCGTCTCTCTGAGCGTCTCTCTCTGAGCGTCTCTCTCTCTGAGCGTCTCTCTCTGAGCGTCTCTCTCTCTGAGTGTCTCTCTCTCTGAGCGTCTCTCTCTGATCGTCTCTCTCTCTCTGAGCGTCTCTCTGAGCGTCTCTCTCTGATCGTCTCTCTCTCTCTGAGCGTCTCTCGCTGAGCGTCTCTCCCTGAGCGTCTCTCTCTCTGAGCGTCTCTCCCTGAGCGTCTCTCTCTCTGAGCGTCTCTCTCTCTGAGCGTCTCCCTGAGCGTCTCTCCCTGAGCGTCTCTCCCTGAGCGTCTCTCTCTGAGTGTCTCTCTCTCTGAGCGTCTCTCTCTGAGCGTCTCTCCCTGAGCATCTCTCTCTGAGTGTCTCTCTCTCTGAGCGTTTCTCTCTCTGAGCGTCTCTCTCTGAGCATCTCTCTCTCTGAGCGTCTCTCTCTCTGAGCGTCTCTCTCTCTGAGCGTCTCTCTCTGAGCGTCTCTCTCTGAGCGTCTCTCTCTCTGAGCGTCTCTCTCTCTGAGCGTCTCTCTCTGAGCGTCTCTCTCTGAGCGTCTCTCTCTCTGAGCGTCTCTCTCTCTGAGCGTCTCTCTGAGCGTCTCTCTGAGCGTCTCTCTCTGAGCGTCTCTCTGAGCGTCTCTCTCTGAGCGTCTCTCTCTCTGAGCGTCTCTCTCTGAGCGTCTCTCTCTCTGAGTGTCTCTCTCTCTGAGCGTCTCTCTCTGATCGTCTCTCTCTCTCTGAGCGTCTCTCTGAGCGTCTCTCTCTGATCGTCTCTCTCTCTCTGAGCGTCTCTCTCTGAGCGTCTCTCCCTGAGCGTCTCTCTCTCTGAGCGTCTCTCCCTGAGCGTCTCTCTCTCTGAGCGTCTCTCTCTCTGAGCGTCTCCCTGAGCGTCTCTCCCTGAGCGTCTCTCCCTGAGCGTCTCTCTCTGAGTGTCTCTCTCTCTGAGCGTCTCTCTCTGAGCGTCTCTCCCTGAGCATCTCTCTCTGAGTGTCTCTCTCTCTGAGCGTTTCTCTCTCTGAGCGTCTCTCTCTGAGCATCTCTCTCTCTGAGCGTCTCTCTCTCTGAGCGTTTCTCTCTCTGAGCGTCTCTCTCTGAGCATCTCTCTCTCTGAGCGTTTCTCTCTCTGAGCGTCTCTCTCTGAGCATCTCTCTCTCTGAGCGTCTCTCTCTGAGCGTCTCTCTCTCTGAGCGTCTCTCTCTCTGAGCGTTTCTCTCTCTGAGCATCTCTCTCTGAGCGTCTCTCTCTCTGAGCGTCTCTCTCTCTGAGCGTTTCTCTCTCTGAGCGTCTCTCTCTGAGCATCTCTCTCTCTGAGCATCTCTCTCTCTGAGCATCTCTCTCTCTGAGCGTTTCTCTCTCTGAGCGTTTCTCTCTCTGAGCGTCTCTCTCTGAGCGTCTCTCTCTCTGAGCGTCTCTCTCTCTGAGCGTCTCTCTCTGAGCGTGTCTCTCTGAGCATCTCTCTCTCCGAGTGTCTCTCTCTCTGAGCGTCTCTCTGAGCGTCTCTCTGAGCGTCTCTCTGAGCGTCTCTCTCTGAGCGTCTCTCTCTCTGAGCGTCTCTCTCTGAGCGTCTCTCTCTCTGAGTGTCTCTCTCTCTGAGCGTCTCTCTCTGATCGTCTCTCTCTCTCTGAGCGTCTCTCTGAGCATCTCTCTCTGATCGTCTCTCTCTCTCTGAGCGTCTCTCTCTGAGCGTCTCTCCCTGAGCGTCTCTCTCTCTGAGCGTCTCTCCCTGAGCGTCTCTCTCTCTGAGCGTCTCTCTCTCTGAGCGTCTCCCTGAGCGTCTCTCTCTGAGCGTCTCTCCCTGAGCGTCTCTCTCTGAGCGTCTCTCCCTGAGCGTCTCTCTCTCTGAGCGTCTCTCCCTGAGCGTCTCTCTCTCTGAGCGTCTCTCTCTCTGAGCGTCTCCCTGAGTGTCTCTCTCTGAGCGTCTCTCTCTGAGCGTCTCTCTCTGAGCGTCTCTCTGAGCGTCTTTCCCTGAGCGTCTCTCTGAGTGTCTCTCTCTCTGAGCGTCTCTCTCCCTGAGCGTCTTTCCCTGAGCGTCTCTCTGAGCGTCTCTCTCTCTGAGCGTCTCTCTCCCTGAGCATCTCCCTGAGCGTCTCTCTGAGCGTGTCTCTCTGAGCGTCTCTCTCTGAGCGTCTCTCCCTGAGCGTCTCCCTGAGCGTCTCTCTCTGAGCGTCTCTCTCTGAGTGTCTCTCTCTGAGTGTCTCTCTGAGCGTCTCTCTGAGCGTCTCTCTCTGAGTGTCTCTCTCTCTGAGCGTCTCTCTGAGCGTCTCTCTGAGCGTCTCTCTCTGAGCGTCTCTCTCTGAGTGTCTCTCTCTGAGTGTCTCTCTCTCTGAGCGTCTCTCTGAGCGTCTCTCTCTGAGCGTCTCTCTCTGAGTGTCTCTCTCTCTGAGCGTCTCTCTGAGCGTCTCTCTGAGCGTCTCTCCCTGAGCGTCTCTCTCTGAGCGTCTCTCTCTGAGTGTCTCTCTCTGAGCGCCTCTCTCTGAGCGTCTCTCCCTGAGCGTCTCTCTCTGAGCGTCTCTCTCTAAGCGTCTCTCTCTGAGCGCCTCTCTCTGAGCGTCTCTCCCTGAGCGTCTCTCTCTGAGCGCCTCTCTCTGAGCGTCTCTCTCTGAGTGTCTCTCTCTGAGTGTCTCTCTGAGCGTCTCTCTGAGCGTCTCTCTCTGAGTGTCTCTCTCTCTGAGCGTCACTCTGAGCGTGTCTCTCTGAGCGTCTCTCTCTGAGCGTCTCTCTCTGAGTGTCTCTCTCTGAGTGTCTCTCTGTCTGAGCGTCTCTCTGAGCGTCTCTCTCTGAGCGTCTCTCTCTGAGTGTCTCTCTCTCTGAGCGTCTCTCTGAGCGTCTCTCTCTGAGCGTCTCTCTCTGAGCGTCTCTCTGAGCGTGTCTCTCTGAGCGTCTCTCCCTGAGCGTCTCTCTCTGAGCGCCTCTCTCTGAGCGTCTCTCTCTGAGCGTCTCTCTCTGAGCGTCTCTCCCTGAGCGCCTCTCTCTGAGCGTGTCTCTCTGAGCGTCTCTCTCTGAGCGTCTCTCCCTGAGCGCCTCTCTCTGAGCGTCTCTCTCTGAGCGTGTCTCTCTGAGCGTCTCTCCCTGAGCGTCTCTCTCTGAGCGCCTCTCTCTGAGCGTCTCTCTCTGAGCGTCTCTCCCTGAGCGTCTCTCTCTGAGCGCCTCTCTCTGAGCGTCTCTCTCTGAGTGTCTCTCTCTGAGTGTCTCTCTGTCTGAGCGTCTCTCTGAGCGTCTCTCTCTGAGCGTCTCTCTCTGAGTGTCTCTCTCTCTGAGCGTCTCTCTCTGAGCGCCTCTCTCTGAGCGTCTCTCCCTGAGCGCCTCTCTCTGAGCGTGTCTCTCTGAGCGTCTCTCTCTGAGCGTCTCTCCCTGAGCGTCTCTCTCTCTGAACATGACATCACTCCGTCCTGGCGGTGGAAGCATGAAGTCGACGGGCTTCAGATGTTTTTTACTGGCGGCGTCAGAAAGATCTGGAAGCAGCTTGTTGGGTTTGAGATTAGCGGCTGAATATTCACTTCAAGGTAACACTGATTGGCCGCTCGGCCTCGCGGGCTCGGCTCATTATAAAATCCATCAGAGGTTTCTGCAGGCGGCGCTTCAAGGCTCAACATTCCTCCATCACCCTGTTTGTTTGTGCTTTCCCCCGCTGGGATCGGGCTGTAATTGTAAAGGTGTGGAGTCGGTTATCCGGGCAAATTAAACTCATAATTAAAGAGAGAAGGTGCCCTCTGTTAGCGATTCAGCCGGCGGAGCCCGGCGTCTCGCACGGTCACAAATAAATGCAGGCGCCATTTAAACGCTGGCACCTAAACAAATTGGCAATTTCTCCCGCGGCTAATTACGCCGGCCGGGTCGCGGCGGCCGGCGCAGCGCTCCGCGGTCTGTGGAAGTTTAATTAAAGGAAAAGAGAGGAGGTGAGTAACTTGTTCGTTCCGTTAAGGTCAACAAGGCGGCCGCTCGGCGGGCCGGAGCCATATGTTGGGCTTGTTTAGTGTTCCGCTGAGTTACTGCCCCTCTGCGTCTGTTCGGGACGCTGCGCGGAGTTGCCGGTCGCCGGTCGCCCTCCTCGTCGCTCATTACGGCCGTTTAGCCGACGCTCTGATCCGCAGTCAGCGGGTTAAGTGGATTGCGAGGACAGCAGCGTTTCAACATCTGTCTTTTACCCAGAATGCCTCACTGCTCCGCGGTGCGTTCCGTTTTACCTTCAGTCTCAGCTGTTTACCTTCGCCAAGGAGAGTCTGTTGTTTCTCTGTCTGTAGCAGGAACATCGCAAAAACTTATGAACGTGTTTCCATGAGATCTGCTGAACAGATCGGCCTTCAGCCAAGGAACTATCGATTAGATCTTGGCGGTGATCCAGATCAATAGGATTATAGTTTTTACACAGAACTATGAAACTAACGAGACAGACAGTTGCTTCCAAGCTGGGGCAGAAATCAATTTCACTTAAACTGAAGTGTTAGGAGTGAAGTGTTTGGGTGTAACAGCAGGTTGTAGAACTGGTTGAATGACTCAAATGGTAATCACTGCCAGTCCTTAGGAGAGAAGAGGAAGAGGAAGAGGAGGAGGCGGAGGAAGAGGAGGAGGAGGAGGAAGAGGAAGAGGAAGAGGAAGAGAAAGAGGAGGAGGAGGAGGAGGAGGAAGAAGAGGAGGGAAAGAGGGAAGGACGCGTTCTGACAGACCAGATAGACTGAGGAGGTTCTGCTGAGAGAAACAGGGAGAACAACCGAACACACACACACACACACACACACACACACACACACACACACACACACACGGCCTCTAAGACCACGCCCCCTGCAGCTCGGGGCAGATCAGTAAACACTCAGTGAATTCCCACCAGGTTTTATCACCGTCAGACCGGCTGTGCGGCTCCTGAACCGAACACTGAAGAATCAGAGGAGGCGTCGCCGCAGACCGGACCGGACCGGACCGACCGGACCGGACCGGACCGGACCGGACCGGACCAACCAGACCGGACCGACCGGACCGGACTGGACCGGACCGGACCAACCAGACCGGCCGGACCGGACCGGACTGAACCAACAGAAGGTTTGTTCTCTCGACACACAGACAGCCTTTTTTTACTCAAAGTTTTTCTTTTTCTTTATAATAACACATCGACACATCACAGTAACAAGAGCAGACAACAAAACTGTGACGGAAATATTCACATGGACAACAGTCAAAACTAGAATCACACACACACACACACACATTGTACAAATTAGCTCAGCACAAAGTTGTTACTACAATTATCATCATCATTAGCATTATTGGGATTATTGTTATTATTTGTTATTATGTTGTTATTGTTATTATTGCCACCACTGTTACAATACATTTATTGTTAATCATTGTTTGTAGTATTATTTTTTAGTATTTTTTTTTTTTTTGAAGGGAGAGGTGAAGAGAAATATGAGATGTTGAATAAATAAATGATGTAGATAAATAAATAAATAAACAATAATAATAACAGTTAATGAAAGGAGACAAACAAACAAGAAGATATTACACATATCCATGTAGGTTACAGTCATTGACAGACACTTTGTAAAATTTGTTTTGAAGAGTGCAATACAAATTATCATTAATATGTTGTATTCTTTGTAGTTTCTTCAATATTTTGTATTTATTATATTCAGTATTTTCAGTTCGTTGTATTCTTATCTGTATCCTGTAAACCAGTGTTTCCCTTGGCGATCACTGAAGTTTCATTTTATTAAATTTTAATTTATATGAGCAGAACAGAAACATTTCCAGGATCAAGTTGATCACAAAATGTATCAGTGAATATGGATTATTGATACAGAACAACAGATAATCAGTAATAATCAGTGCCAGAGAGCTGGGAGGTGAAGCTGCAGTTTCTCTCCTCTGCTGAGTTCTTCTTCTTCTAATTCCTCTGTCATCCTTCTTCTTCTCTCTCTGTTATTCTTCTCCCTCCTCTGTCCAGCTGGCTGACGTCCAGAATGGATTTCTCCTCTTTTCTCCCGGCAGCTAAAGCTCTGTGTCCTTTAAATGGATTTCAGCCGCCGCTCATCGACTGCAGATCTGGCTTTTGTCCGACGCTCGGCTGAATCTCAATCTGCCGTCTGTGTCTCCTCTGCTCAGGAGGCCGAGCGCTGCTTTCTGAACTGAAGCCTCGCTGGACCGCTTGAACTTTACGCTTCAGCTTCAGGACAGAAACAGCAGACTGAGAATATGGCAACAGTCTGAGATCCATGAGGTTCAGACCAGGCACAACATTTACATCCCTTATTGATTATATAATCTATGATCTTTATCAATCTATCTATAACCAGTGGGAATTGCAACAACATGAACAGAGCTTGTCTCCGGATGCAAATCCACCATTTTACCCAAATCTCGCTTTGGGTCTGGAGAATAAATGGGAAATAAATTTCCGTCAGTCAGTGCTGCCTGGTCGACCACGAAGCTGCGATGTGACGATGTGATGATCTGCTTATCCCAAGTTACATTTCAATACGTGATCTGAGGTTCAGGATCAATACAACCAGGATACCATGTGATCAATAAAAGTTCAGTGACAACAAACTGTGCAGAATTCTGTTTATTTCTGAGAGTCAAATCTTTCTAGCGATGCCATTGGCTGCTGGGATGTAAACATCAATTTAAAAATGTCATTACAAAGTGACAATAATATAATTTGGATGCATGCATGTTTGGATGTGTGTGTGTGTGTGTGTGTGTGTGTGTGTGTGTGTGTGTGTGTGTGTGTGTGAGAACAGGCTCCAGGTTTCATTAAAACAGCACAGAGTAGAGGTTCAAATCTCTTCTCTCCCTCAACAACTACTGCTGAGGAGCCGTCGAGCAAGGCACACACACACACACACACACACACACACACACTGTGCATAACCCCAGACGCAGAGACAGACACAATCTCTCTCTCACACACACACACACACACAAATGTACAAATGCACACACACAGACAGTCATATCCAAACAGACACACACACACACACGCACACACACACATATACTGTATATATTAGTCAGCCTGTTGTGGTGCAGCAGCTGAATCCATTTCCATCCTGAACAGGTGGATCCAGGTTCTGCTTCACCTGCTGAACCAGACTGGAAAAATCACTTTATACTGTTTATACAAGGATCCAGTCTGATGTTCAGCCTGAACCTCCATCTGGTTCCACTCCTTCATCCTGAGGTTTCCTCCTCGTTAGCCGTTTTCTGTGTGGGGGGATCGATTTTCCCCGAACCGATCACTAGTGACGACGTATCTGAACCGATCACTAGTGACAACGTATCTGAACCGATCACTAGAGACCGACGTATCTGAACCGATCACTAGAGACCGAGATATCTGAACCGATCACTAGTGACAACGTATCTGAACCGATCACTAGAGACAACGTATCTGAACCGATCACTAGTGACAACGTATCTGAACCGATCACTAGAGACAACGTATCTGAACCGATCACTAGAGACCGACGTATCTGAACCGATCACTAGTGACAACGTATCTGAACCGATCACTAGAGACCGACGTATCTGAACCGATCACTAGAGACCGACGTATCTGAACCGATCACTAGAGACAACGTATCTGAACCGATCACTAGAGACCGACGTATCTGAACCGATCACTAGTGACAACGTATCCGAACCGATCACTAGTGACAACGTATCTGAACCGATCACTAGAGACCGACGTATCTGAACCGATCACTAGTGACAACGTATCTGAACCGATCACTAGAGACAACGTATCTGAACCGATCACTAGTGACAACGTATCTGAACCGATCACTAGAGACCGACGTATCTGAACCGATCACTAGTGACAACGTATCTGAACCGATCACTAGTGACAACGTATCTGAACCGATCACTAGAGACCGACGTATCTGAACCGATCACTAGTGACAACGTATCTGAACCGATCACTAGAGACCGACATATCTGAACCGATCACTAGAGACAACGTATCTGAACCGATCACTAGAGACCGACATATCTGAACCGATCACTAGAGACAACGTATCTGAACCGATCACTAGTGACAACGTATCTGAACCGATCACTAGTGACAACGTATCTGAACCGATCACTAGAGACCGACATATCTGAACCGATCACTAGAGACAACGTATCTGAACCGATCACTAGTGACAACGTATCTGAACCGATCACTAGTGACAACGTATCTGAACCGATCACTAGTGACAACGTATCTGAACCGATCACTAGAGACCGACATATCTGAACCGATCACTAGTGACAACGTATCTGAACCGATCACTAGAGACCGACATATCTGAACCGATCACTAGAGACCGACGTATCTGAACCGATCACTAGTGACAACGTATCTGAACCGATCACTAGAGACCGACGTATCTGAACTGATCACTAGAGACGACGTATCTGAACCGATCACTAGTGACGACGTATCTTAAATATTAAATACAAATTATTTTCAATTATCAGATCATTAACCAAAAAGGATTTGTTAGCCAATGATCTGACATTAAAAAGAGCTAATTTCAGCTGTAGGGATTCTGTGACAGGAAAGGAAACTGGTGGCTGAACATTGACAAATTTAAGATTACCGAGACAGGAACCAGATGGTCTGTGATTGCTACGATGTGTTTGACCATGCCACCGGCTGTTTAAGATCACCGGTATGTTTAAGGAAGCGGCATGGGGTCTGTCTCATCTCTGATAGACACCTGAGTGATGATGGGGAGGGGGGGGGGGCGTTGGGTCCCTGATTGGGACAGAGACATCCTCTGAATGCCTTGGGTGATGTGGAGCAGTGGGTCAGGTGAGGGGGGAGAGATACAGGCTGTCTGCCTGTGTGTGCTGTCCTTGTCCTTCGTGCTTATCTGTGCATTCTTGTTTTGGTGCGGCGGCCCAAGAGCATGACGTAGGTTGGCACCGAGTAGTCTGGAACCAGTGATGCTTGGATGAATCCCATCAGGCTTGAAGCGATCTTTACAGTTCCAAAAGATATTGAAATTGTCAATAAACTTTATCCCATGGGTGAGGCACGCCGATGTCAGCCATGTATTCAGGGCAAGGAGTCTGCTAAAAGATTCGATTCCTTTCCCCAAGGTTGGAACGGGGCCTGAAATGAATACATGTTGCGACTGACGGTCGCTCAGCTTCTCCAGTAGCAGGCAAAAGTCTTTTTTCAGGATCTCAGAGCCAGTCTTCCCTCGCAGAATGTCAAAAGACCCAGCGTGAATAATAATCCTCATGTTACCTGGATGTGTAGAGAGGATAACTGGCAACAGCCCTGTTAGCTCCCTGACAGATGTGTCATCCATAGTTACATTTTCAGTCTTTCCCATTCTTACATGCTTGGTTATAGAGTCCCCAGTCAGAATAGTGTCTGGCTTATCAGGTGTGGAGTTAGCAATATTTCTTCTGGCCCTCGGCCTAGTATGTGGATTAGCAGGCCGCATTTTCCGCCTGGAGGTAGCCGGCGGTGTTGAATGCCTGGAGGTAGCATTAATGTTAGCACCGGGACCAGTGCTGGCATTAGCATTAGCATTAGCTCTGCGGCTAGTACTAGGCTGCATCATGGAAGTGCCGTCATTAGCATTAGCAGTCACTAGATCCAGCTCACTGAGTATTTTGTACCTGTTCTCCAGTTGTAGTCCTGGCCGGGGAGTGTATTGGGGTTTCCTCCTGTTATTGTTGTTGTTTCCTCCGCTGCCCCTACGGCAGACAACGTCCAACCACAGCTCACCAGGAGTAGAGATTTTTGGTCTAGCACCCTTGCTGTGCCAATAGCCCATATCTGTGGCGAGCAGCGGTGGGGATGCCTCTGCGGCCGGTCCACCTTGCGGCTCGGAGATGGCGTCGGTCGGGTCTGTAGCGAGCGGCGGTGGGGATGCCTCCGGGGCCGGTCCACCTTGCGGCTCGGAGATGGCGTCGGTCGGGTCTGTAGCGAGCGGCGGTGGGGATGCCTCCGCGGCCGGTCCACCTTGCGGCTCGGAGATGGCGTCGGTCGGGTCTGTAGCGAGTGGCGGTGGGGATGCCTCTGCGGCCGGTCCACCTTGCGGCTCGGAGATGGCGTCGGTCGGGTCTGTAGCGAGCGGCGGTGGGGATGCCTCTGCGGCCGGTCCACCTTGCGGCTCGGAGATGGCGTCGGTCGGGTCTGTAGCGAGCGGCGGTGGGGATGCCTCCGCGGCCGGTCCACCTTGCGGCTCGGAGATGGCGTCGGTCGGGTCTGTAGCGAGCGGCGGTGGGGATGCCTCCGGGGCCGGTCCACCTTGCGGCTCGGAGATGGCGTCGGTCGGGTCTGTAGCGAGTGGCGGAGGGGATGCCTCCGCGGCCGGTCCGTTTGCGGTTGGGTCAAGCCAGGGGAGTGTCGGCTAGGTCCGTAGTATGGGTCGTAGTGTCGGAGTCTGTACTTTTACCAGATGTTTTTACATGAGGAATGCGGGCTGAAGACTCAAACAGCGTGTCAATGAGCTGCTCATCCTGGTTAATTTGGTAAAGTGTAAGAATCCTTCCTTCCAGTTCAACAATTTGCTGTGATAACCGAAGGCAGCCAGCACAGTCAGAGCAGGAGGAAGAGTCACTGACTTTAACCATCGGCATTTTCCCACAGTAACAATAACAATTTTTTTAAAAAAGATAAAAAAAGAACAGCAACAGAAAAAATACTTAAAAATAGTTGGTCAGCGGGGAAAAACAGGAAAATATTGCTGAAAATAGATAAGCAGGCAGGGAGCAAAGCAGAGAGCGTCTGGTCAGGGAGAAAGCTGGAAGTAGCCAGACCTCCGTCTCAAACTAACGGAGGTTAAGGGAAATTCAAGCAGAACAGTTGGTTAGAAAAGGGGCGGAGCCTCTGTGGGCCGTCAGGTCGCTGCTCACCTGTGTGTTTCCTACCAGCAGCTGGACCCAAAGACAGGAACTTTCTGTCTGTTCCTCTGAACTTCGACCAGCAGCAGCGTCAGTTCCTTTTGGCCTTTAGATGATCTATCTGTTCCACCGTTACTGACCTGAGAGGACAGACTACTAAAAGTAAACATTTCTCTCTCCCACAATGCATCACAGGCCTGTTGGTAAAAACACCATTCCATCCCTGTTTTGGAGCTATGAAGCTGTAAAGGCTTCATCGACTCAATTTGATGTCGAGAGCAAACTGACAAAACAGAAGAGTCAGAAACAGTCTGAAGTCGAAGGTTTCCAGAATCTGACGAAGGTTTCCAGAATTCTTCTGTTTCCTGCATCCTGAATGAAAAAACAGTTTCATTATGAAGCTTCAGCTCTGTTTACATTTACATTTTAACCAGAGAAGACCTTATTCACAGGAAGTGAATCAGTGATGATAAAGCAGCCAGATAATGAAGAGATGCTGAGGACACAGTGAGCAAGGTTGTTTAGTGTTTACTTCGGGGTGAGAGTGAAATCCTGCTCTGTCCTGATGGAGATGGATCTGCTGCTGCATCCTAATGCGCTGTGCAGCATCAGGAGAACTGACAGACACAATAAAACGGACACATACACTATAAAAACTTCATTTACTTTACAGCCCACTCTTCATGTCAGGGAAAGCAAGCTAATAGCATCTCTCAAGACATTTGATTAATTTGTTGGAGAAGGACACTGTTTCAATTAACGACCGGTGAAGTGTATGGATCGGAGCGACGCTGCCAAGGCCGCTGTGACAGAAATGCAGAACTTTGGCCTTGAGGGTTTTTACTACGCACCCGGCAGCCCCGCTGGACAGCTTCCCCTTCAACCTTGACTGGGAATAGATCACATCAGTGACTCTACAGCGGAGCGTGATGCATAAAAACATGTCAGCTGCAAAGGCCTAGGAGTGTAAATCAAATAAGAGCTGATCTAGGAGTTTTATTTCTACGTGAAGTGGTGACCTTGTGGTTTAGCGCCTCCTAGGAGTCAGACAGCAAACTTTTATGTGAAAGAGAGGTTTTTTTTACTGCATCCGTCTTCGCTGTTCTTAATCTCGCCACAGTGTCCTGCTCAAAGTCGAATTCAAGGACCTGAGTAAAATACAGACATTTGTTTAAAAGCAAGTTAGTCTGAACAGAAAACGCAGGCTGAATGTCAGGGAAAGGAGACTTAACTTGTAAACTGCTTTCAGGTATGGAAAACAATGAGAAATGTTGCTTAAACCACAGAACTAGTTGGACCCGTTGGACTAGCTTCTGTATAAAGAGACTCACAGCAAGTCACTGAGCTGAGAGGTTTTACAGCAAGAACCAAAGCAGCTTCTCTGTCTCCTTGCTAACATGCTAATGTTGACTAGAAGAGCTAGAGAGAGAAGTACAGTCTGTGATGAAGCTACGTTAGCCTCGTCGCTAACGTTAGCTTCCAGTTGAGTTCTGACAGTTTGCTAACAGACTCGTCTGCTCAGTTCTCACAGTGTGACAGACTTTACACCTTAATGTCCAGACTGTGTCGTCACCATGGCAACTAACACTTAAAATCCCATAATCACCATTTTATGCTGAACTAGCTAAATTAGCATGACAAACAGTGGAAGAACCGTTCTGTCCATTCAGGTTCTGGGGTTTAAATACTCCACTAAGTCACTGAGTTTCAGGAGATATTCACAGTAGTGTGAAAGCAGTCTATAGATATTCAGTGTCGGGGTTAGGGTTCATTTGAGAGCTAGGGTTAAGGTTAGAATAATGTAAAAGTTATACTTATATTGTCTGTGGAGGCCCTCGGGGCGCTGGGTCAGGGTTACATAGTCTGTAGAGATGCAGCAAATGGGCAGTGACACTTTATTGAACATCTACATCTTTTCCCTGAGCATTTCCAGTCTTGGGAATGTTAACAGAGATGTAATAACTGGAGCTGATGTGTCTGATAGATCTAACAGGAAGGAGGAGAATGGTGCAAAAACATCAAAATGCTTAAATAAGTGAGTGTGGTCCTATGTGTGTGTGTGTGTGTGTGTGTGTGTGTGTGTTAAGATTAGAATTAGATTTAGGATAGAGGGAGAGTGAAGGTTTGGCAGGTGTGTTGTTGAGGGTTTGGGGATGACCAGTCACTGAAGGTCCTCACAAGTACAGCAACACACAGGTGTGTGTGTTCACAGACAGACAGGACAGGGTGTGTGGAAATCAGTTTGCGATGTGTTTACAGTCAGTCGTCAGAGCGGTGAAATGCGTCTGTTCATGCAGCTGCAGGGAGTTCCTGTCTCTGGCCTGTCAGCCTCTTTCCCACATCAGGGCCAAAGACCTGCTGACACCGCAGGATCTGAAGCTCCGTGCTGGATGAGGATCTCCTGCAGCAGACAGCAGCACAAACCACATCAGACCAGTTTTGGGGGAAGTGACACAGATAACGCCGGAGCCTGTTTGGCCCTGCGGTGGAAACTAGGCCAACAGTCTAGTTTCCACTACAAGGCCAAATACTGTGGGGATATTTGCTTTGATAATTTATGTCGCTCCAGTTTCTTCAATAAACAAAACTCTTTGCATCACATTGCATAAAAGAGAAGAATTACCTGAGGGCCGATGCTGCGAAACACAAACTGCTTTCTGGCCAGAAACGCTCGCCACGCCGCGGCCGAGACGACCGGGCGCCGCCGCTCGCTCCAACCCGAACCTGCCAGCGTTAGTGCCTCGCTCTGCACTGGGAGTTGAACCCCAAACCTGCCAGCGTTAGTGCCTTGCTCTGCACTGGGAGTTGAACCCCAAACCTGCCAGCGTTAGTGCCTCGCTCTGCACTGGGAGTTGAACCCCAAACCTGCCAGCGTTAGTGCCTTGCTCTGTACTGGGAGTTGAACCCCAAACCTGCCAGCGTTAGTGCCTTGCTCTGTACTGGGAGTTGAACCCCAAACCTGCCAGCGTTAGTGCCTTGCTCTGCACTGGGAGTTGAACCCCAAACCTGCCAGCGTTAGTGCCTTGCTCTGCACTGGGAGTTGAACCCCAAACCTGCCAGCGTTAGTGCCTCGCTCTGCACTGGGAGTTGAACCCCTAACTCTAGAAGGCAGTGGTGCCTTGCTCTACCTACTGCACTACACAGGGAATTGAACCCCTAACTCAAGCAGTGTTAGTGCCTTGAACCCGTGAACTTGGCAGCAGTAGTGCTTTGCTCCACCGGGGGAATTGAACCCCTCACCCTGGCAGTAATAGTGCCTTGCACCAGACCAACCAGACTCTATGTATAATGTTTTTTAATGATATTCTTTTATGTACGAAACAGAAAGTAGACCCGGTGCCTTGCTCCAGCGGGAGTTGAACCGTCGACCTGGCGGGCGGCCGGAGCGCCACTGCAGCTCCTCTTCCGTCTTCTCTCTGTTGCTTTGATGTGCGGCGGCCGCAGACGCTAACGAGCATCAGGCGTTCGCACCAGCCAACAAGAAAGCGTTTGGTCGTCTTCTTCTTCTGCGATAAATTATTGAGGGCGTTTTACCTTTGATCTGGCTGCTAACAGGCTTTGTTCCAGCTCATCAGAGGCTCGGCGGAGGGAGACGACCACCTGTAACACAAATCTGTCCTGAATTATGAATTAAAAGCAGACGACAGCGGATTTGATCACCTGTGTGACCCGGAGGGTTTGGGTCTGGGTTATTCATGAGGAACGTGAGCGGCGGGAAGCGGCTCCGTCTCGCGGCCGCCGCCTCCGAGGGCCGCGCCATCAGAGCGGCGGTTCGCAGGAAAAATATAATTTATTCATCACGCATCTCTGCTCTGCTTTGAGCAACTTATGAAATAGAAACGCTCTCTCACAATATCTCTCTGTCCGTCTCTCTCTCTCTCTCTGTCTCTGTCTCTCTCTCTCTCTCTCTCTGTCTCTCTCTCTCTCTCTCTCTCTCTCTCTCTCTCTCTCTGTCTCTCTCTCTCGCTCTCTCTCTCTCTCTCTCTCTCTCTGTCTCTCTCTCTCTCTCTCTCTCTGTCTCTCTCTCTCTCTGTCTCTCTCTCTCTCTCTCTCTCTCTCTCTCTCTCTGTCTCTCTCTCTCTCTCTCTCTCTCTGTCTCTCTCTCTCAATTCAATTCAATTCAATTCAATTCAAATTTGCTTTATTGGCAGGAATGTCACAACAACAATATTGCCAAAGCATCAAGAATCAATGAAACAAAACAATATGAACACAACATTAAGATTGATACATATTAATTATATATATACAGTATATCCTCTGCATGTGTGTGTGTGTGAGTGCTGATGAGGGTTTATGTTTAGGGAAGGATGAAGGGGGACAGCAGCCATATTGAAATGAATCCCCAGTTAACAGTAATGTTATGGATCCTATAGGAACAGAGTCATTCATTCAGTGACCATCTCCCCAATTACATTTCAACAGATCACATCATACTGTGTGTGTGTGTGTGTGTGTGTGCGTGTGTGTGTGTGTGTGTGTGTGTGTGTGTGTCTCGGTCACTCACTGTCCCTCAGGTTGTGGCATGTTGATACATATTGGGCAGCAAGATATGCCCTGTCTCCTTCTCCTAGGAGTATTTTTAATTTTGAGAGGTCATTAAGCTCTTTGAAATCTGAAATTACAGAGTTGAACTTGTTAAAGTAAACGTTCCTTATTTCATCGAATGTTTTACATTGTAGGAGGAAGTGCATCTCTGTCTCAGCCTCACCTGTCCAACAGTGACCACATATTCTGTTTTCTTTTGGTCGCCATGATTTTTTGTGCCGTCCTTTTTCGATCGCCAATTTGTGGTCGCTGAGCCTGTACCTGGTGAGGATCTGTCTCTGCTTCCTATCTCTGACAGTAGAGAGATATTCTGCCAATTCATAATCTCTTTTTAGGGCCAGATAACATTCTGATCTACTTTGGCTTTTAGTTTCTTCTTTCCAATGTTCCAAATAGGTTTCTTTATATTGTGTTATAATGTGGTTTACTCTGGTTGGTGTTGGTGCAGCAGTGTTGGTGTGAGCTGGTCAGAGTGTGTGAGAAGGGGCGGTTAGTCTCTCTCTCTCTCCCTCTCTCTCTCTCCCTCTCTCTCTCTGTCTCTCTCTCTCTCTCTCTCTCTCTCTCTCTCTCTCTCTGGTTAGTCTCAGCACCAGCTGACACAGCCGACTCTTTTCTGGGCTCAGCTCTTGGGTTTGGAGGGCTTTGGAATGGAGGCTGTCTAGGGGAACTGGATTTAAGGTGATTAAAACATGTGAGCGCTCTCTTTTGAATGTTAATTATCAGCGGGTATCTGCCTAATTCTGCTCTACATGCATGTGTTGGTGTGTTTCTGTGTACGTGTAAAATGTATCTGCAGAATTGTGCATGTAAAGATCCTGTTGGATGTTTCTCCCAGCGGGTGAAGCTGTGATGACTGAGTGGACCCCAGACTTCACTACCATACAGCGCAATGGGCTGGATCACACTATCAAATATTTTAAGCCAGATTTTAATTGGAATTTGGAAATTATAAAATTTTCTCTTAATTGCATTTAGAGCTCTTCGAGCTTTTTCTTTTAGTGCATTCACTGCCATGTTGAAACTCCCTGATGCTGTTATGGTTATACCAAGGTAGGTATAACTCATACTATGTTCAATGATATGATCATTTATGGTAAACTGGTATTTGTTCTCCTGACATCTTGGGCGTTTTTGAAAAATCATGACATTAGTTTTCTTCATATTTACTGCCAGGGCCCAGTTCTGACAGTACTTTTCTACTATGTCCAGCTGTTGCTGTAGTCCTTGTTCAGTAGGAGACAGCAGAACAAGCTCATCAGCATAAAACAGAGACTTCACCTCTCTATCTAGGAGGGAGAGGCCAGGAACAGCACACTGATCCAACTGAACAGCAAGTTCATTTATATACACATTAAATAAAGTCCGACTTAAGTTGCAACCCTGACGAACACCTCTTCTCTGGGTGAAGAATTCAGTTTGTTTGTCTCCAATTTTAACAGCACACCTATTTTCCAAATACATTGATTTAACCAGATCATACATTTTGCCCCCTATACCACAATGCAGAAGTCTGTAATAGAGCCCTTCATGCCAAATAGAGTCGAAAGCTTTCTTGAAATCAATAAAACAAGTGAATATCTTACCATTTTTTGTTTGGTGTACATGTTTGTTAATTAAAGTGTGAAGGGTATATACATGGTCGGTGGTGCGGTGTTTTGAGGGAAGCCACGGTAGTTACCAGGTCTGATTTGTCCCCACTCTTATGGACGGGGGAAACGAGCCCTTTGCACCAGATATCAGGAAAACATCCTGACTGTAATAACTCCAACACTGCACCCTGCATCTCTGGGGTTTTTAATGCTGTCTGGACCACAAGCTTTCCTTGTCCGGAGAGACTTTGTCTGTGTGGTCAATTCTTCCCAAGTAATTAGGAAGTCAAGGGGGTTTTGGTTGTCTTTAATTGTTTCTTCTAATGTTTGGAGTTTTTCTTTTATAATACATTGATCTGAATTCATTAGATTTATTGGTATGTCTTTGTACAGATTTTCAAAATGTGCTCTCCAGATGTCACCATGTTGGATGGGTAATGCTTGTGGTTGTTTTGTGTTGAAGTTGTTCCACATGTCCCAGAACTGATTTTGATTAATGGCGTTCTCAATATCTTCAAGTTTTATGTGGGTATAATTTTGTTTTTTGTTCCTAATTGTACGTTTATATTTGCATAAAATTTTATTGTACCTAATGCGTAAGGCTGGGTTGTTTGGTTGGCGATGTTTTTCATTTGCTATTTTTCTCAGGTCTTTTCTGATGGTCTTGCATTCTTGATCAAACCATTTCTCAGCGTTTTGCCTTTTAACAGGCTTCCGTTTTTGTTTTATAAGGTCAGCTTTAATAGCTGCCGTATGAAATATCATATTGATATCATCAGTGGCCTTGTTTACACCATCTCTGGTAGGGACATATTGATATCTCACTCTCTCTCTCTCTCTGTCTCTCTCACTCTGTCTCTCTCACACTCTCTCTCTCTCTCTCTCTCTCTCTCTCTGTCTCTCTCTCTCTCTCTCTCTCTCTCTCTCTCTCTCTCTGTCTCTCTCTCTCTCTGTGTCTCTCTCACTCTGTCTCTCTCTCTCTCTCTCTCTGTCTCTCTCACTCTGTCTCTCTCTCTCTCTCTCTCTCTCTCTCTCTGTCTCTCTCTCTCTTATTTTCTCTGTTTTCCCTCGTTTTCTCAGTTCAGATCACTTCAGTTCATTTCAGTGGCTTTTATTGGATTGATGTACAGATTCTATATCAAAGCAGAAAGCTACAGGATCTCTCTCTCTCTCTCTCTCTCTCTGTCTCTCTCCCTTTCTCTCTCTCTCTCTCTCTCTCTATCTGTCTCTCTCTCTCTCCCTCTCTCTCTCTCTCCCTTTCTCTCTCTCTCTCTCTCTCTCTCTCTCTCTCTCTCAAATATCCAGTGTTTGAACTTCAGCACCCAACAACAACAGAGGCACACACACACACACACACACACACACACGCTCTACAGTGTGTTTCAGTATTTTCAACAATTGCAATATGTGAAACTACCATAAGACAATGTAATCATGTCTGAGTTTATTTTACCAGGTTCATTGCAGAGCGTGTGTGTGTGTGTGTGTGTGTGTGTGTGTGTGCTGCCTCATTATCTGTCAAGACAATGTAATCACATTGTAGGAGTCTTGCTGGTTCAATGCAGAGCGTGAGTGTGTGTGTGTGTGTGTGTGTGTGTGTGTGTACATGTGCTTGTAGGCAATTCAATTCTAACAACCATAATGTCCAACTGCCATATTATCTGTCAAAACAATGTCAAAATGACTTTGTGAGTCTATCTGACACGGACAGTTAAAGTTCACATTATAATATATTATTATATATATTATTATTATATAAAGGACTTGGCAAGTTTCCAGGGTTAGGGTTAGTTTCCAAGTTTTCCCACTAAGGTTTTTCCTGGGAGTTTTTCCTT
>NC_136013.1:199085-209085 GCF_048128805.1 Centroberyx gerrardi
GAGGGACAGAGAGAGAGAGGGACAGAGAGAGAGAGAGAGAGAGAGAGAGAGAGAGAGAGAGACAGAGGGGAGGAGAGAGAGAAACAGAGAGAGAGAGAGGGACAGAGAGAGAGAGGACAGAGAGAGAGAGAGAGAGAGAGAGAAGAAGAGAAGAGAGAGTCAGAGAGACAGAGAGAGAGAGAGAGAGAGAGAGAGAGAGAGAGAGAGAGAGACGGAGGGAGAGAGAGAGAAACAGAGAGAGAGAGAGGGGACAGAGAGAGAGAGGGACAGAGAGAGAGAGAGACAGAGGGAGAGAGAGAGAGAAACAGAGAGAGAGAGAGGACAGAGAGAGAGAGAGAGAGAGAGAGAACGGAGGGAGAGAGAGAGAAACAGAGAGAGAGAGGGACAGAGAGAGAGAGGGACAGAGAGAGAGAGACAGAGTGAGAGAGAGAGAGAGAGAGAGAGAGAGAGAGAGAGAGACAGAGGGAGAGAGAGAGAAAACAGAGAGAGAGAGAGGGACAGAGAGAGAGAGGGACAGAGAGAGAGAGAGAGAGAGAAGAGAGACGAGAGAGAGAGAGAGAGCAGTGTGTTGAGGTGATTCCCACTCTGATGTGAGAAAGTAGTTTTTAATCCGCAGCAGATCAAGAAATCAGCTGATAGAAACTTCAGATTCTCTCAGTTGTTTTTTTCATCAGTAACAGCAGCGACAGTTTTAGCTGTCCGTCCTTCAGGGCGTCGTGATGTCAGAACGTGCTGCAGTGCAGGCTGGGAAGTGAGAGCAACACAGCCAGGTGAGGAGGAGAGAGGCGGGGCTGTAATGAGCTGTAATGTATCCCAGCAGCCTCGCTGATGGACTCCCTGTCAGGCTTTACGGCGCGGCGGCGGCGGGCGGCGGCGGCGTTGCCTGTCTGTAATGTGAAGCTCTCCGCTCCGCTCCGCCGCCGCCGCGCGACACATTCATTATGTTTATGGGATCCTCGCTGCGCCGCCGACTGTGTGTTTGGCATCGCAGTGATTCAGACAGTTTATGATCGCCTCTACAGTCAATCACCAGGCTGTGTGTGTGTGTGTGTGTGTGTGTGTGTGTGTGTGTGTGTGTGTGTGTGTGTGTGTGTGTGTGTGTGTGTGTGTGTGTGTGGTGTGTGTGTGTGATGTGTGAGCGCGCCTGTGCATGTTCTGACATAATGTGCGTACATGCATGTATGATTCATGATATTAATAAATATGATCGGTCATATCAGCTGCTGATGGAACTGAATTTCTGCCAAGAGAAAGGAAGAGAAAAAACAAGATTCCAATGTGTTCATACATATAATATAAATATAATATAATATAATATAATATAATATAATATAATATACCAGTTATTTGTCTTCTACTGCAGACAGAACGGGCTGATGTGGTTTTTGAAACATTTATTTTTCAGCTTCACACAGTTTGGGAGATAAATCCACTACAGGAAACCACCTGAAAGGGATTATGGGTAGAAGGAGACGGAAAGCCGAGCAGAACAAAATGAAGTCTGGACTGATGCTGATATTCAGCTGTTTCTTCTTCATGTGTGGTCAACTGGTGTGAACACCACAGAAGAAGAGACAGACAAGTCCATCATGACAGGTTCAAACTGTCCAATCAACAATCTGCTTCTGAGTCATGTGACTTTTGTTTGGCTTGTGATTGGTCAGTTTGAACCTAAATGAACCAAATACAGAAATACAACAAAGTGAACTCTTCCTCTGTGGTTCAGACTGAAGAGACGCAGCTGGAGGATCTTTAGTCAACTAGCTGCTTAATGTTCATGTTCATGTTAAAGCTCCATCTTCTCTGTCCAGAGTTTATTTTGTGTCTTTCTGTCCATTCAAAGCTGTGTGTGTGGTGTCATGAACCAAAAACACTCTCAATCCCATTTCTCCACGTTCATTTTCCAGCATCTCTCTGAGCCTTACCAAGAACAGGCCGTTTCTGTCTCCGGTCTTTAAGGCTCATTAATATTAACGACCCTCCGTTCCGATCGGCTAACCGTTTCGAGAGCGAAACGTGAGACGCCGCGGCCCGGCGGCTACAGGTAGGGAAAACTCTCCGGTAATAAACGATGACGACCGCTCGACCGTCTTTGAAAAAAACACTTTGTTAGTCTATTATTTCTTACAGAATGATAATGAGCGAACCTTTGTGACGCCGCAAAGTTACGGAAGTCCAAACGGCTCGTTTTTAGAGGCTCGCTTTTCTAATATGGATTGTGTGGATTTAGTTTTGATGCTTTCACCATGTTTAGATACACATCCAACTCCTTTATCATCACAGAGGAGAGGGAGGCCTGCTGTACATGATGTGGACCTTTAATGTTAATGTTAATGTTAATGTTAATGTTAATGTTAATGTTCATGTTAATCTGTCAGGTATCTACAGGTTAACAGCTCTGAACTCTCCCAGCAGGCTGATCAGACTTCTCTTCTCTTTCATCCGCTCTTCTCCTCAGAATGAGCGAAAAGATGAAAGATGACGTTCGTTTTATCATCTCACCGTCGGCGGATGACAAACAGCTCCGGTGTGTTTGAAAAGCACATTAGCATAAGCAGATCTGCATATTGTGTCGCGCGGATCGACTCGCGGCTGCGGGACGGCGGGAGAGATCAAAGTCTGAGGGAGACGTTTAATTACGCCGCATCAGAAAGTTGATCTTAAACAGCAGGCGAGAGAGAAATCCCACCTTGGGGAGACTTATCAGTCCCAGTGTGAGGATTAAGCCGTGTGGAGAATAACACTGGAGTACAGTATCTGCTTATGTAAGAGATCAACATGCGACTCTGCAGCGCTGCAGCTGCTGGGAACACTGCAGGGAGACAGGAAACCTTTCACAAACCTTTCAGAAACATGCCGCTGGTTGGCTGAAAGTTTAAACCTCTGTGTATCTCTGGCAGAGCTTGGGTTGTGTCTCTTCCTCCATGATAAAACCCCAAAATCAGTGATTCTGTGATCTGTTGCTCCGGTAGAGCAGACTGGAGAATGTGTTTTTTTTCTGTCTCCATTCACTGCCGTTGAGGAGGAACAGTCTGAAAATCACTTCTAGCACATAAAGGAACGCCGACAAAGCAGATTCTGACAATATATAAAAAATGAGTCTGCTGCTGCTGCTGAACTGTTTTGAAGTGAATCTCTTTCTTTATGTTTATTAAACCTTCCAGTCTGAACAAGTGGAACACCGACCACCGACCACTCTAATAAAAGCAAAAAATGCCAAAAAAATAATCTTTAAAGACCATGAGACGACTTCTTTACTTCCTTGATGTGAGTTTTTATTTCCTCCTGGTACAGTGTGATGTCACCGCTAAAGACGCTCTGTTTTCAGGAAGAAGGAATGGCAGTTCAGTTCATTTCATGGGAAACACCAACTAAAACCTTTCTGCTGCTTCTGTCTGTGTGATGTCATCCTCCGTTCAGACTGGTCGCTTCACCGGCCGCAACCCAGATGGACCGCAAGTCAGGATCCACAGAGACAGATGGATGGAGACAGGGCCACACACACACACACACACACACACACACACACACA
Organism: Centroberyx gerrardi; assembly: GCF_048128805.1. Taxonomy (NCBI): domain Eukaryota; kingdom Metazoa; phylum Chordata; class Actinopteri; order Beryciformes; family Berycidae; genus Centroberyx; species Centroberyx gerrardi. The sequence continues at coordinate 202,618 of NC_136013.1, forward strand.
CACACACACGCAAGCATGCGGATACACAAATGTGCATGCATGTGCAGTCAAATCCATCGACACACAAACACACACAGATTATTCTCCCCAGCTTTCCACACACAAAAAAATCATAATTTGCAAGTCATCCATCACAAATCTGCAGAAGAAGAAGAGACTTTGCTTTTAAAACTATTTTTAACTGAATCATCCTCAGTTATTAAAAATATTGATGGATCAATAAAGCTCAACTCCTGCTGTTACCATCAGAAAATATTTTTATTGCAATGAAAATATATGCGATAATTGTGAAATAAATTAAAAGAAACGATCTTATACATAACCAACCGGGTGCTTCATGAATAAAATAAGAGTAAAGTTGAATAAATAATAACAAAAAGCTGCCAGAGCGATGCAGCTTTTAAAGTAGTGGAATACCAGAGAGATTAATATACCACACACACGCACACACACACACACACACACACACACACACACACACACACACACACAGCGCTCAGCCGTCCTGACAGATTAATGTGATTCCATTGTTGCAATAGTAGAGTGATTAAAGTGATTCACATTTACATCCCAGTCATTTCTGTGACTCTGATCCACAGAATCAGCTTCACTTCCTGATCAGCAACATCACAAACCACTGACAGTCAGGAGGTCAGAGGTCAGAGGTCACAGCAGCCTGACAGGTCCAACACATAAACATCTGAACCCATTTCAGACATAAAACAACGACCAGAAACCGATTCACCGGCCCAAAAATAAAAAGCTTCATGCAGCCGGGTCAGACAGTCTGTGTGACTGAGGTTGTAATGTGACTGAGGTTGTAATGTGACTGAGGTTGTAATGTGACTGAGGTTGTAGTGTGACTGAGGTTGTAATGTGACTGAGGTTGTAATGTGACTGAGGTTGTAGTGTGACTGAGGTTGTAGTGTGACTGAGGTTGTAATGTGACTGAGGTTGTAATGTGACTGAGGTTGTAGTGTGACTGAGGTTGTAGTGTGACTGAGGTTGTAGTGTGACTGAGGTTGTAGTGTGACTGAGGTTGTAATGTGACTGAGGTTGTAATGTGACTGAGGTTGTAGTGTGACTGAGGTTGTAGTGTGACTGAGGTTGTAATGTGACTGAGGTTGTAGTGTGACTGAGGTTGTAATGTGACTGAGGTTGTAATGTGACTGAGGTTGTAGTGTGACTGAGGTTGTAATGCGACTGAGGTTGTAATGTGACTGAGGTTGTAGTGTGACTGAGGTTGTAGTGTGACTGAGGTTGTAATGTGACTGAGGTTGTAGTGTGACTGAGGTTGTAATGTGACTGAGGTTGTAATGTGACTGAGGTTGTAGTGTGACTGAGGTTGTAATGTGACTGAGGTTGTAGTGTGACTGAGGTTGTAATGTAACAGAGGTTGTAGTGTATACTGAGGTTGTAATGTGACTGAGGTTGTAGTGTGACTGAGGTTGTAGTGTATACTGAGGTTGTAATGTGACTGAGGTTGTAGTGTGGTTCTGTTAATTAAATTTAAATTTCATTGAAATTTAGTGTATAGTTACATTGTGTGTGTACTGTGTGTGTATCGATCCACTCATCACCATAGTGTCAATGTTTTCTTCTTTGGGTTTCAGTGGTTTTAGTGTCCCATGATGCTCTATGTTTCAGAGGCTTTCCTCCCTGACAGGAAGAAAACTATCTATCTATCTATCTATCTAACTATCTCTCTCTCTGTCCCAGCTGTTGGTCCAGTCATGCATCGTTGACGGAGCGTTTTAGTTGATAAAACTGTGAAATATGGATTTTCTGCACGGCTGCTTTGCCGTCGGTGCTGTTTGCGTACCTCCACCCCCCCATCCCTCCATCCCTCCCTCCTCCATTCTTTCTCTGCTCTGTCACAGAAGATGAATGGGCTGAAGCCTCTTTCTGCATGAACTGTGATGTGAGTGATGATGCGTGTTGCTGCAGGATGCAGCGCTGCAGCCGGCGAGTCGCTGCATCACCTGCCTGAGCGCCTGACCGGGCTGCAGTTCCCCCACGCAGCGCCGCGCCGCACCGCACCGCTCCGCTCCGGCCCGGCAGCGCCGCACCTCTTCGCTCCGGCCGCTCCGCTCCGGCCGCTCCGCTCCGGCCGCGCGGTGATTACAGAGGGAGCGTGGCGTTGTGATGATGTGAAATGCGTTTTGTGTGTAGCAACGATGTGTTCAAGCAGTGATGCAGTGCAGCGATGCTGCTGGACCTGCATCCCGATGTTTGATTCTAGTCGGCAGTGGAGGAACAAATACTAAACTATCATACAACAGTAGAAGTACTGTTACTTTGCTGATGCTATACTGAAGTAGAAGTAAAAATACTGGTGTAAGAAAACAGCCACACAGCAGCAGCTGTTTTCTCCTCTTTCCTAAAGCTTGTTGTCAAATTCGGCCCGAGTCGTAGCTTTTACTTTTTTTAAAACTAGCTTGTCTCCTCACTCGCTGTTTGAAAGCGGCGCTCTCCCCCCTCCTAAAACTAGTAAACTTGCTACCTGCCTCTTCACTTGTCATTGTGGGTCATGTGACCTTCAGCAGGTGAAAGATCTGTCAAAGTGAGACTGGTAACCGGCGACACTTCTCTGTAGGTACGTTTATTTTAGCCGTTAGCCTTTATGCACGGTTTGTCCTTAAGGGCTTCTGTAGTCCAGTAGCTTTGCTGTGTGTTTACAGATGTGTTGCGGTTTCTGTCGCCCTCTAGTGGTCAGAAAATCGCTTAGTGTAGCTTTAACTGGAAACATTAGAAATGACAAAATAAAGTGCAGAAACAAAGTAAAGTCAGATTCCTCTTCTCACTGTGAATGGATCCACAGTTTGGATCACAGGAGGAATGGACTGAAGGAAAAGTCAAACTCTGCTGTCATCTTACTTCGTCTTTCTGCTTGTAAACAAGAAGAAGAGGAAAGATTTCACTTCCAGGTCAATTTAATAATAATAAAATAATAATGCATTTTATTTGTACTGCACTTTTCATTCATAGTGAATCTTAAAGTGCTACAGAGTTAAAAACATAAAAATAAAAACAAAGAAAAAAGAGATAGCTAACAAAAGTTAACACGAAAAAGCCTTCCTGAATAAAAAGGTTTTTAGGCCCGTCTTAAAAGAGTCCAGGGTCTGCGCTGCCCTCAGATGGTCAGGAAGGCTGGTCCACCGGCAGAAGGTCCGACCCCCCGTGGTGCGGAGCTTGGTGCTGGGCCCGCAGGAGCAAGCTGCTGGCAGATCTGAGGGTGCGGGTGGAGGTTTGTGGGGTGATCAGTAGTAGCAGGACTTTGTAGTCGACCCTGAAGGAGACAGGGAGCCAGTGCAGTGAAAACAGAGTTGGTGTTATGTGTTCGTGTTTTCACGCTCTCATCAGGATCCTGGCAGCGCTGTTCTGGATATACTGGAGCTTCTGGATGCTCCTGCCAGGGATCCCAGTGAAGAGTGCGTTGCAGTAGTCCAGTCTTGAGGAGATAAAAGCATGGACAAGCTTCTCTGCATCTGACAGGGTTAGAGCGGGGCGGAGTTTGGAAATGTTTTTGAGATGGTAGAAAGAGGTCTTGCACAGATGTTTTATATGGTCGTGAAAAGTCAGGTGAGGGTCAAACCTAACACCCAGATTAGTGACTGAGGAGGAGAGGGGGATGTCCTGGCCATCAAAGGTGAGATGAGGTATGGGGGATGACTGAACCTGGTGTGGAGCGCCTACAAGGAGAGCTTCAGTTTTGCTGCTGTGTAACTGGAGGAAATTGTTGCTCATCCAGGCCTTTATCTCCTCAGGACAGGTGCTGAGGCATGACATGGCTGCAGAAGGGCTCGGGGCAGTTTTTATGTACAGCTGGGTGTCATCAGCATAGCAATGGAAAGACATCCCATGTCTGCTGATGACACGACCAAGGGGGAGCATGTAGAGGGTAAACAGGATGGGGCCGAGAACCGACCCTTGAGGAACACCACAGGTGACAGGGAGCAATCTAGACCTGCATCCTCCCAGTGAGACGTACTCAGTCCTGCCAGAAAGGTAGGACTGAAACCACTTAAGTGCAGAGTCTGACAGTCCAATGGTGGTGTGGAGGTGCTCTAGGAGGATAATGTGATCCACAGTGTCACACGCAGCACTCAGGTCAAGGAGAATCAGAAGAGAAGGGGAGCCTGCATCAGCTGCCATCAGCAGGTCATTCATAACCCTGAGCAGAGCTGTTTCAGTGCTGTGGGCTGAACGAAAACCTGACTCTTTCTCAAATAGGTTGTTGTGTTTAAGGTGGTCCTGGAGCTGAGAAACAACCACCTTCTCCAACACCTTGGACAGGAAAGCGAGGTTGGAGATAGGCCTGTAGTTGGACAGAACTTCCGGGTCCAGGGTGGGCTTCTTGAGGAGGGGAGGATGACAGCAACCTTGTGAAGGGAGAGGTTGACAGCTTGGGTGATCAAGGGGCTGAGAATGGGGATGTATGACTTGAGCAAAGCTGTGGGAATGGGGTCCAGGGCACAAGTGCAGGGTTTCATTTTCCTGAGGATTTCCTCAATGTGGCTCTGCTGGACACCAGCGAAATGGAGGAGAGACGGGACAGGAGGAGGCAGAGAGGAAGAGCTGGACATCAGAGAACGGATGTTGTTGACCTTGGCTCTGAAAAAGTCAATGAAGCTGTTACATCGCTCTTCTGTAGCCTCGATTGGGGAAGATGATTGTGGCTTCAGGAGATGGTTTATGGTGGAAAAAAGATGCTTAGAGTTGCCAGGATTGTTATTGATTAGGTTGGAGTAGAACTGTGACCGAGCATCTTTAAGGGACTTGGAGTAAACCCTTTGATGTTCACGGAAGGCCAGTTTATGGACAGTGAGCCCAGAATGTCTAAGGCGTCGTTCCAGGACACGCCCAGCTGTTTTTATTTTCCGCAGTTCATGTGTGAACCAGGGGGCAGAGCGTGAAAAATTGACCTCACGTGTCTTGACAGGGGCATGGAGATCAAAGACGCTGCTCAAAGATGTATTATAGAGCTCCACTAATTCATCCACTGATGCAGAGGCTGGGCAGGTGATGTGCTGCAGGTCCATAGTCATGATGGCTGGGTCAATGCTTTTCCAGTTCCGGAAAAACATTTGACGCTTAGGTTTAGTAGGGGGCGACAGGAATGTCAAGGCCATTGAGACCACCTTGTGGTCAGACACACCCAGATCATAGACCTGTAGGTTATTGATGGGGGCGGAGTCAGTGATGACCAGGTCGAGTGTGTGTCCTCTGGTGTGAGTAGGAACATCAACATGCTGCTTCAGGCTCAATCAGACTCAGGAACTCCGCTGCAAAATGACAGGAGGGGTTGTCGACATGAATATTCAAATCACCAACAATGACGATGTTGGTTGACATGGAGCAGAGTGAGGTGAGTAGGTCGTGTATCTCAGGGATGCTTTTACCTCTCCTCTCCTGACTGAACCTGCTGTGGATAAACAGATTCCATCCTGCTGTGATTGGTTCATTAATTTAATTCATTAAACTGCTGGATCCTGCCTCATTACATATGCAAATGAAACTATGAGGTTAATATTACCTTAAGGGTTAGACTCCTGTTTTTCTGACAGTGTACCTTTCATTCATTGGTTTGCCTCATTACATATTAGTGCACCATGTGACTTGGTACTACCTTTCATTTATTGTTTTATAGTTTTAGCTCGTCATTACATGCTACCTATTATTCGTTGGTCGACCTTATTAGCCTCATTACATATGCAAATACAACCATTAGGTCAGCCAATCAGAGCGAACTACTCCAGCCCTACTACCTTTCAGTCATTGGTCGGCCTCATTACGTATTCAAATATGATCATTTAATCAGCCAGACGTTTTTTAACCACCCACTGGATTCATGCTACCTTTCATCTATTGGTCGGCCTCGTGAGCCTCATTACATATGCAGACATGACTTTGATGTCAGCCAACCAGAGACTGTCGCCACGCCCACTGACTCATCGTTACTACCTTTCAGTCACTGATCTGCCTCATCAGACTCATTACATATGCAAATGAGCCCGTGTGGACAGCCAATCAGATGGTAGCAGTTATTTTTAGCCCGCCCACTGACTCAGCGCTTCCTTCCAGAGTCATTCTGCTCCAGAAATAGAGCGGAGACGTTACGTAAGAGGAAGGAGGAGAGAGAGAGAGAGAGAGAGAGAGAGAGAGAGAGAGAGAGAGAGAGAGAGAGAGAGAGAGAGAGACAGAGACAGAGAGAGAGAGGTCGATAGGAAGAAAGGAGTTTCATGTAAAAATGTCGTTCTTTTATCACGATGCTTTGGTGATATTGTTCTTTACTGTCATATCAATAAAGCACAATGAACTGAACAGAGACATGGGGGGGTGTACGAGGAGCCGAGGGAGAGAGAGAGAGAGAGAGAGAGAGAGAGAGAGAGCATGAAGAAAGTGCAGTATGGAAATGTAGTGAATAAAGCTTCACCGGAAAAAAGCTATTTAAATGTCTGTATAATT
>NC_136013.1:214085-226585 GCF_048128805.1 Centroberyx gerrardi
GTTCTGACAGTTTGCTAACAGACTCGTCTGCTCAGTTCTCACAGTGACAGACTTTACACCTTAATGTCCAGACTGTGTCGTCACCATGGCAACTAACACTTAAAATTCCATAATCACCATTTTATGCTGAACTAGCTAAATTAGCATGAGAAACAGTGGAAGAACCGTTCTGTCCATTCAGGTTCTGGGGTCTGACCAGCTGACAGATCTCCCTGCCGCTCCGCCTCCGGCTCCATCATTACAGACGCAGGTCGCACGGCCGAGCTTTGTTCAAACCCACAGAACTTTATTTAAAATTCTAGTCAAGATAACAAGTTTTCCAAAGACACCAAACATGTCAAGCTGAATTACAGGGACATGTGTATAAAATGATGCACAATCATATAGATCTTTTCATTTGATGTAGTGGTGCAGCCATAAAAACATGGCGTCTTGGATTTTAATATTTCATTCAATATCAGCAGCTAGAGCTTCAGGACACAGTTGGAACAGCAGATACAGAATATGGACGTGATGTTGTACAGTTATTACTGGAGTAATCTGTTACTGTAAGAAGTTTCTTATACTGTGATGAAGTCAACCTGCTTTATAACAGGAACCGGTTCAGTCCGCTCTGCACCCAAAGCTTCACTTGTTGTCTTAAAGTCACAATGAAATGTTATTCTGAGATCTTCTTTACTTCCTTGATGTGATGTATTTCCTGTTGAAACAGGATGTTGGGGGCGGGACATAACGTAGGGAGAGATCAATCAAAAGTCTGAACCAATGGGAGATCAGTTAGGGAGAGAGAGGCAATGTGATTGGATGTCAAACTCTGAACGGGAACGGGACTGTTCAGAGTTCAGAGTTCAGAGTTCGCTGTTTCAGGAAGGAGAAGTGATGAGTTTGATGTAAAAATACAAGAAAATACAAATTGATGTAATTTTGTTTTTGTAAATGGATGAAAAAAAGTGAGACTCTTTTATATTTTGTCAGAATCTGCTTTGTGAAAGTCTCCAACCTTTTTTTTTTGTTCATTTTCAAAACTCTCAGCAGGTTTCACTTCCTGCTTCTGGCTGCAATGAAATCGTGAGTTTTGGGGTTTTTGGGGTTTTGCTGCCGGAGCTCCGCCTGGCGGTCTGGCTCCGGGTCCGGGTCCGGCTCCGGGGGGAACGGATTTGATCTAATTCCTGGTTTAGGGTGTGATTGTGAAGACCTGGGGGAAGTGTAATTCCTGAATTTAGGAGGTGTTGTTTCATTATGCCATAGCTGTGCCGGGGATGAGCCGGTCTGCCAGTCCGCCGGTCCGCACCGATCCACACTTATTAGAAAACGAGAGAGAGAGAGAGAGAGAGAGAGAGAGAGAGAGAGAGAGAGAGAGAGAGACAGAGAGAGAGAGAGAGACAGAGAGAGAGAGAGAGAGAGAGACAGAGAGAGAGAGAGAGAGAGAGAGAGAGAGAGACAGAGAGAGAGAGAGAAGACAGAGAGAGAGAGAGAGAGAGAGAGAGAGAGAGACAGAGAGAGAGAGAGGAGAGACAGAGAGAGAGAGAGACAGAGAGGAGAGAGAGAGAGAGAGAGAGAGAGAGACAGAGAGAGAGAGAGACAGAGAGAGAGAGAGAGAGAGAGAGAGAGACAGAGAGAGAGAGAGAGAGACAGAGAGAGAGAGAGACAGAGAGAGAGAGAGAGAGAGAGAGGGAGAGAGAGACAGAGAGAGAGAGAGAGAGGTTTGTGACGGTGCAGAGAGCCTCCAGATTAGACTAATACCTGGTTTAGGGGGGAAATGGAATTTACCTGAGCCAGAACAGGATCAGGGGATGGATGGATGAATAGCTGAGCTGCAGGACGGGCAGGGTGTGTGTGTGTGTGTGTGTGTGTGTGTGTGTGTGTGTGTGTGTGTGTGAGATGCATACAGATCAAGCTGTTGGAGAAGTCTTACTTTTCACTGCACGCTCGCTGAGTTACAAGGAAACTTTCTGGGAACAAGATAGAACCCAGTTATCTCCAAGAAAGTTAACATATATAGATATACAGCATATAGATATACAGCATATAGATATACAGCATATAGATGTAGAGTATATAGATGTAGAGTATATAGATATACAGTATATAGATGTAGAGTATATAGATATACAGCATATAGATATACAGTATATAGATATACAGCATATAGATGTAGAGTATATAGATATACAGCATATACATATACAGTATATAGATATACAGCATATAGATGTAGAGTATATAGATATACAGCATATAGATGTAGAGTATATAGATGTAGAGTATATAGATATAGAGTATATAGATGTAGAGTATATAGATATAGAGTATATAGATATACAGTATATAGATGTAGAGTATATAGATATACAGTATATAGATATACAGTATATAGATGTAGAGTATATAGATATACAGTATATAGATATAGAGTATATAGATATACAGTATATAGATGTAGAGTATATAGATATACAGTATATAGATGTAGAGTATATAGATATACAGTATATAGATATAGAGTATATAGATATACAGTATATAGATGTAGAGTATATAGATATACAGTATATAGATGTAGAGTATATAGATATACAGTATATAGATATAGGTGGACAGGTGGAACAGACGAACATCATCCTTCCTCATCTGCAAGGCAAAGACAGAGGAGAGGTCAGTTCATCCAATCAAGGGGTGTGTGTGTGTGTGTGTGTGTGTGTGTGTGTGTGTGTGTGTGAGAATAAAGGACAGGGATTTGTCCAGCCTGTATGGCTCGTGCCTAATCCCCCCCTCTGTGACCCCAAGCTGAAATAAACAAGTTTGACCTCTGACCTCTGGGAGTCCCAGCTGGATGGAGCTTCAGGTTGATGGATATTAACATTTTACATGAGGAGCGGCGCTCTCCTGCTGCCAGACGCTCAGTTGGACGTTACCTCAGCAGCGTCCCATAATGCACTTGGGGCAGGAAACGGCTGCAGTGGCTGGTGAAGCCCAAAACTCATCAGCCTCTGTCACTGTTTCACCAGACAGCCACATGTTTAGCAGCCAATGAGAGGCAGAGGGTGGAGCCAAGGTGCAGGGGGCGGAGTTTGGGTCATCCGCAGAGCCGCAGCTCCGCAGCTCCGCAGCTCCGCAGCTCCGCAGCTCCGCCTACTATTGGCCTGTAATCGACCTGTCAATCACTAAGAAAACAACCCTGTGTTTTATCTGTTAATGTCAGTTATTTTGAAAATCTCCATCAGGACACACAGTAGAAGAAGTTAAATCAGCTGCTGAGACCAAAACCTCTGGTGGAGAAAATGTCTTGACTTTATATTTATATACTTATTTATATTTTATCAGAAGTTGTTTGTGGTCCGGAGACTTCATGGAGTTGGAGGAACTGCTGCTGCTTCAGGATCGGCTTCACCTGAGGGTTTGACTGGTCAGACTGCTCAGACTGGTTGAACTGGTTGAACTGGTCAGACTGGTTGAACTGCTCAGACTGGTTGAACTGCTCAGACTGGTTGAACTGGTTGAACTGGTCAGACTGGTTGAACTGCTCAGACTGGTTGAACTGCTCAGACTGGTTGAACTGCTCAGACTGGTTGAACTGCTCAGACTGGTTGAACTGGGCGGCTCCCAGTGTGAATGTGAGTAACAGTGCTGTGAGTCAGGCGGAGCTGAGCAGAGTTCAGTCTCTGGATGGGGCGGGTCCGGTGGGAGCGAGGCAGACGGCCCAGATTCAGATCCAGACCGAGTTTAATTAGAGTCCATTATCCCCCGCAGCGCCGCCGCCGGGCGCCGGCCCTCCCTCCGCCGCATTTTAAAATGGCTGCCGGCGTTCCCGTCGGCGCCTCTCCGGCCGAATGGAGATGTGAATCCTATAGAGAGCTGCAGCTGAGCTGGAGCTGCTCCCAAAGTTATTTAACGTTTTAGAGTCGGTCTGCAGTCTGAAGTGAGACGGAGACTCAGATACAGACTGCTGCTGCAGGGGGGGTGCAAAATGAACTATAGTTAAAAATGAACTATAATGCAATGTAGTTTGATTGTTTTTAATTTTTAATGTATTCAAGATTCAGCAAATAAGTTTGAATATCTTGAATATGTGTTAATATGTATATCAGCTTGTTAGCTAGCTAACCATAGTATCTGGTCAGCTAACATCACTGTCTTGTTGTTAACACATCTGATTAGCACACTAGCTAACGTAGCTAGCAGCAGCTAGCGTTAGCATGTTCACATTAACATCAGTGTGTTTGCCGGCTAGTTAGCTAGCTAACAGTTTGTTCAGGTTAACTGAGCTGACTCTTCTCAAGCTACAACTCAGAGTGTTTTGGAGTAGAGACTAGGGCTAAAGACAAGACAGTTTACTGTGTCACAGTAACCAAATCCACCTTATCACACTATTCACTTTTACTGAGAACGTTACTGAATGGATCTACAGCCACACCACAACAAGCTGACTCAGCTGCTCTCTGCTTCTAGCTGCTTCATACAGATTTACACTTTATTAACTAACACACAGTTCTACAGATTTACACTTTATTAACTAACACACAGTTCTACAGATTTACACTTTATTAACTAACACACAGTTCTACAGATTTACACTTTATTAACTAACACACAGTTCTACAGATTTACACTTTATTAACTAACACACAGTTCTACAGATTTACACTTTATTAACTAACACACAGTTCTACAGATTTACACTTTATTAACTAACACACAGTTCTACAGATTTACACTTTATTAACTAACACACAGTTCTACAGATTTACACTTTATTAACTAACACACAGTTCTACATGTTCCTCCATCATGAGACTCAGCTGCTGCTGCAGACTTTAGTCTGGTTCTGTTCTGACTCTATTCTGGTTCTATTGTGGTTCTATTCTGGTTCTGCTGTAACTCCGCAGGGTTTCTTGGCTCTTGTCGGAGTCTAGTCCCACCTGATCCGTCGCCACACGCCGCCACTCCACCAATCAGAGCAGGAGTCTAATTGAGATGCATGCTGGGACGGAGTCAGTCCGTCGGGGGGGCAGTGTGTGTGTGTGTGTGTGTTTGGGGGTAAGTGTGTGTGTGTGTGTGTGTGTGTTTGGGGGTAAGTGTGTGTGTGTGTGTGTGTGGGGGGGGGTGATGACGTCAGAGCAGAAACATTAGCAGAGTCATCGGAGGAGAGAAAGTAAAAAAAAAAGCGAGACTAAAAATAGAGGAGAGAAAAAGTAGGACAGGAGCAGAACACTGGCATCTGGCTCACCGACAACACCTCCTCCCCCTCCTCCTCCTCCTCTTCCTCTCCCCCTCCTCCTCTTCCTCTCCACCTCCTCCTCCCCCTCCTCCCCCTCCTCCTCCTCCTCCCCTCCTCCTCCTCCTCCTCCTCCTCCCCTCCTCCTCCCCCTCCTCCTCTCCACCTCCTCCTCTCCTCCTCCTCCTCCTCCTCCTCCTCCTCCTCTCCACCTCCTCCCCCTCCTCCTCCTCTCCTCCTCCTCTCCACCTCCTCCTCTCCACCTCCTCCCCCTCCTCCTCCTCTCCTCCTCCTCTCCACCTCCTCCTCCTCCTCCTTCCTCCCTTTCCTCTGCTGTTCTCTCTCCTCTATCCTCCCCTCTTCCTGTCTTCTTTTCGCCTCCTTTCCTCTCTCATCTCCTCTCCTGTCATCTGTGATCTCCTGTTCTCTCTCCTCTTCCTGTCCTCCTTTCCTCCTCCTCCCTCCTTTTCTCTCATCTCTTTTTTCATCTCTCCTCCCCTCTTATCCTCTTCTCCTCCTCTACAACGTTCTCCATCCCTTTTCTCCTCTCACCTTATCTGTTCTCCTCCTCCTCCTCCTCCTCCTCCTCTCCTCTCCTCCCCCTCTTCTTCTCCTCTCCCTCCTCCTCTCCTCCTGGATGTGACTCCCTTGTTATCTTCAGAAGCTTTTTGCCTTCAGTTAGCAGAGCTGATATTTGTGTGTTGGTGAATCTCTGTTACAACCGATTCATCTTTAATGAGCGGAGAATCGTTTCCTGTCGCGGCTCCAAACCCGTCGCTGCTGCGGGCGCTAACGCTCAGCTAACGCACAGCTAACGCTCAGCTAACGTTCAGCTAACGCTCAGCTAACGTTCAGCTAACGCTCAGCTAACGTTCAGCTAACGCTCAGCTAACGCTCAGCTAATGCTCAGCTAACGCACAGCTAGTGTTCACCTAGCGTTCAGCTAACGCTCAGCTAACGCTCAGCTAACGCTCAGCTAACGCACAGCTAACGCACAGCTAACGTTCAGCTAACGCTCAGCTAACGCTCAGCTAACGCTCAGCTAACGTTCAGCTAACGCTCAGCTAACGCTCAGCTAACGCTCAGCTAATGCACAGCTAGTGTTCACCTAGCGTTCAGCTAACGTTCAGCTAACGCTCAGCTAACGCTCAGCTAACGTTCAGCCTGTCTGCCGCTCTTTACACAGTCCGGCTCGGAGGTTTTCTTCCCACCATGTCATGTCGCTCGGAGGCGGATCAGAACCGGGTTAGTGGCACAACCTGAACACAGCTGGGCTTCGTCTCAATTAAAAATTCATTTCCCGCTGACCTTTTTCTTCTTCTGCTCATTTATAGTCTCGCAACTTTCATTAGCTGTGTTCCTTCAGAAATAGGCTGGCTTTTTTTATCAGCTTGGTTTCTTTATTGTAGTTTTTAATTTGGCCTGAAATTCAGTTCCAGGTTCCAGTTTAAAAAGAGTGAAAAGTGTGTGAAGCTGCAGAGAGGCTCAGTGCAAACTGCTGGCTTTGATTCATAGGAAATACTGGAAGGTCTTATAAGGATATACACATAATTTGAGATGTATATAGATGTAAATAATATACCTACGACTAATCCATTGTTACGGATTCTGGATCAGTCTCAATCCGTCCATCATGTACAGAATCAAGACGCCACTGATCGGATTTGGACAAACTTGATGAATGATGCGCCATCGCTCCGTTCTGCCATTTTCCAAATTACACTGATTGGCCGAAGGGGGGCGCTACAACATTTGTTTACTTATTACTGATTGGCCCAAGGCCTGCCTGCATCATTCATGGGGGACGACATGTTTACTTGTAAAATATAAAGTATAAAGATAACCCAAACCCTGATCTGAACATTATTCCTGTCAGCAACATGGAAGCAGACTTTCAGAGTTCAGACTGTTTGACTCTTACATGAAAACTCAGAGAAAAGCCAAAGCCTCAGAATCAGATTTTATTCCACCTCTTGAGGTCACCAGTGGATCTATGTAGTTTTCCTGTTTCCTGTTTTTTTGTTCATATGTACAGTATGTTCATTACTTTTCAGACAGTGAACCTGTTGTTAACCGTTGCATTAAAAGCCACATTACTTTAGAGGTCGTTCTCCACTGGCATTATGGGACTCTATATATATATATAGAGTCCCATAATGACTATTATGGGACTATATATATAGGTCTCTCTTGTTTCCCCTGTTTTGTGTACGTTCACAACTTAAGAGAGAACTTTTTAGATATTGAAAATGTCAGACACCATCGTACATAAAAGCCATAATATCCTGAAGCATGTTCCTGACTGCATTACAGGGACTTCAGAGCTGTGGAGGGACGAGGTGCAGAGCTGAAGTCCCATAATCCCTGTGAAGAACGACCTCTAGGGGATTATGGTTTTTGTACAACAGTTACAGTCATCAATCTCTTGTTCCCCTGTTTTTTTTATTCTTCTGTATGTTCAGGACTTTGTAGAAAACTTTTCAGGAGGTGAACATGCTGGTAAGCGCTGTATAAAAGCCGTAAAATCCCAGAGGAGCTTCTTACCGGGATTACGGGGACTCCGGCGCCGCACCTCGTACCTCGGCACATCACCGTCGCTCCGTAATCACAGCAGAGAACATCCTGCGGGGTGTTATCGCCGTATTATCGGGGAGCTGCTTCAGGATAATGGCTCCATAACAGCCGGCGGCGCTCCGAGCGACGCGGGCGCTTTTTCGGCTGCGAGGTACAAATCAACAGTAAGAACCGGCCGGTCTCCTGCGTTCGCCGGCTCTGTGAAGTCGAATACAATCAGCAGAGAGGGAGCGCTCGCTCGGATGGGAGGCCGCCGGCAGAGAGGTGTATTTTTATCAGCCGTTTTCCCTTTGCCGGAGATGAATATGCGGTGAATTTGTCTAAGAAATCACTCATCTGTCGGAGCGACGTGGGTTTTAGACGGCGGCGGTGAGCGATGTGGGCGGATCACAGACCGCCGCGCCGCGCCGCTGCAGGTTTCAAGTTTGTTGATGCGTTAAGGATGAAGAAACGAGAGAAACTCAACCGAATATACATGTTGAAGAGAAACTTTGATTTGACAGCATGAGCAGGAAAAACCTCCGCAGCATTCTGCAGCGGCCTGAAAAACTTCAGCTGTTTGAACCTGAGATACACAACAACACTCATGATGAACACGACAACACAATCATCATGGATCATTAGACAGCAGACAGATACACAGCGATATGTGATCAAGCAAGTGTGTGTGTGTGTGTGTGTGTGTGTGTGGGGGGGGGTTCTGCAAACAAATGTAAAAATTGCACCATAACAGTCTGTATTTGCTTGTTCTGATGGGCTGAACAATAAAATCAGATGAGTTTTGACTGAGACTGTTTCACACAAAGTTTGACAACAGCTTGCGAGCTGTTTGAGCGCTCGCTAGCTAACCTGAAGCAACAACGGGGAAAATGTTGTTGAGAATCAAAAGAGAAAATCAGCCATTTTCAGGACAGAATCATGTTTGTTCACATGATGCCTGGTGAATTTCAGGTAGGAAAATGTTTCCAAAATGGATCTTTAGTGTTTTGGAAGGAAGGTTTGAGCGATACACTTTCAGAAGAAGGACAAAGTGAGATATCACTGAACGTTTGTTCCTGACGGTGTTGTGGTGACACGTGTGACCGAGTCTCTGTGTGTCTCTGTGTCTCTTGTCTCTCTTGTCTCTCTTGTCTCTCTTGTCTCTCTTGTCTCTTGTGTGACGTGTCTCTCTTGTCTCTCTGTGTCTCTCTTGTCTCTCTTGTCTCTCTGTGTCTCTCTTGTCTCTCTTGTCTCTCTTGTCTCTCTTGTCTCTTGTGTGACGTGTCTCTCTTGTCTCTCTTGTCTCTCTTGTCTCTCTTCTCTCTCTTGTCTCTTGTGTGACGTGTCTCTCTTGTCTCTCTGTGTCTCTCTTGTCTCTCTGTGTGACGTGTCTCTCTTGTCTCTTGTGTGACGTGTCTCTCTTGTCTCTCTTGTCTCTTGTGTGACGTGTCTCTCTTGTCTCTCTTGCCTCTCTTGTCTCTCCTGTCTCTCTGTGTGACGTGTCTCTCTTGTCTCTCCTGTCTCTCTGTGTGACGTGTCTCTCTTGTCTCTCTTGTCTCTTGTGTGACGTGTCTCTCTTGTCTCTCTTGTCTCTCTTGTCTCTCCTGTCTCTCTGTGTGACGTGTCTCTCTTGTCTCTCTGTGTCTCTCTTGTCTCTCTTGTCTCTCTTGTCTCTCCTGTCTCTCTGTGTGACGTGTCTCTCTGTGTCTCTCTTGTCTCTCTTGTCTCTCTTGTCTCTCTGTGTGACGTGTCTCTCTTGTCTCTCTTGTCTCTCTTGTCTCTCTGTGTGATGTGTCTCTCTTGTCTCTCTTGTCTCTCTTGTCTCTTGTGTGACGTGTCTCTCTTGTCTCTTGTGTGACGTGTCTCTCTTGTCTCTCTTGTCTCTCTTGTCTCTTGTGTGACGTGTCTCTCTTGTCTCTCTTGTGTCCACAGCGCCCCCCACAGTGCGGATCGTTCACTCGGGTCAGGCCTGTAACGTGGAGGAGGAGCGCTACAGCGAGCGAGTTTACACCATCAGAGAGGGAGAGACGCTGGAGCTGCAGTGTCTGGTGACCGGACACCCCCGCCCACTGGTAACATGTACTGGTTATACTGGTTAGACTGGTTAGACTGGTTAGACTGGTTAGACTGGTTACACCCCGCCCACTGGTAACATGTACTGGTTATACTGGTTATACTGGTTAGACTGGTTAGACTGGTTAGACTGGTTAGACTGGTTACACCCCGCCCACTGGTAACATGTACTGGTTATACTGGTTAGACTGGTTAGACTGGTTAGACTGGTTACACCCCGCCCACTGGTAACATGTACTGGTTATACTGGTTAGACTGGTTAGACTGGTTAGACTGGTTAGACTGGTTACACCCCGCCCACTGGTAACATGTACTGGTTATACTGGTTATACTGGTTAGACTGGTTAGACTGGTTAGACTGGTTAGACTGGTTACACCCCGCCCACTGGTAACATGTACTGGTTATACTGGTTATACTGGTTAGACTGGTTAGACTGGTTAGACTGGTTAGACTGGTTACACCCCGCCCACTGGTAACATGTACTGGTTATACTGGTTATACTGGTTATACTGGTTAGACTGGTTAGACTGGTTAGACTGGTTACACCCTGCCCACTGGTAACATGTACTGGTTATACTGGTTAGACTGGTTAGACTGGTTAGACTGGTTACACCCCGCCCACTGGTAACATGTGCTGGTTATACTGGTTATACTGGTTAGACTGGTTAGACTGGTTACACCCCGCCCACTGGTAACATGTGCTGGTTATACTGGTTAGACTGGTTAGACTGGTTAGACTGGTTAGACTGGTCACACCCTCACCCACTGGTAACATCTGCTGCTTATACTGGTTAGACTGGTTAGACTGGTTAGACTGGTTACACCCCACCCACTGGTAACATGTGCTGGTTATACTGGTTATACTGGTTAGACTGGTTAGACTGGTTACACCCCACCCACTGGTAACATGTGCTGCTTATACTGGTTAGACTGGTTAGACTGGTTAGACTGGTTAGACTGGTTATACTGGTTAGACTGGTTATACTGGTTATACGCAGGGGTTAAAGTGGGCCGGAACGATCCGGAACGGCGTTCCGGCACCTTCGATTACACTGACACTGACAGAGCAGCACCGTGCAGCAGAGAGTTATTCACACCATCTGAACAGAGAGAAATATACACTAATCTATTATATTGTAATTTATTCCCATGCATGCTGCTCATGTCTCTCCCTCTCCTCTCGCAGGCAGGAGTGAGAGTGAGTTGCTATGGTTACGGGACGCTCTGTGTCTGTCGCTCTGAAACTTTCTCAAGATTCCCAATAATAGTTTTTAGGTTAGTATGCCTATGCAAAATCATGAATGTAAGCACCTCAATGCTGAAATCTAGTAATATAACATCATTTTACATTTTTGGTTAACATTATACAGGGTTGCTGTTTCTTGACTTAATCCAAGAGGTTAGGTGATGCAGGAAATTTGTTTTAAATTACTATTTTTTTCTGACCCCCCCCCCACCAGTTATACCCCCCCCCCCACAGAAACCAGGTTCCCCCACCTGCCAAATCCCACTTTAACCCCTGGTTATACTGGTTACACCCCCGCCCACTGGTAACATCTGCTGCTTATACTGGTTAGACTGGTTATACTGGTTACACCCCCGCCCACTGGTAACATCTGCTGACATGTGTAGTCAGTGAACAGCTGTTCTCTCTCTCTGATACTGAAGATAAATCTCATTCTGTGATTTCTGCTTGTAGAAAAACTGATTTCAGAGAGAATCTGAAAGGCGACATCTGATCTGATCTCACATCGACGCCTCGGTGATCTCACTGGTTCTAGATCAAAAAGAAAACTGTTCACAGAGTTTCACTACACTTCTTTATGAATATTCCCTTTTTTTTACTTTTTATGCCACATCACTGACTTTTACAAGAAGACAGATCAGATGAAGCTCGCTGCATCGAGTCACTGTCTCTCTGATCAGTTTGTGTCGTGAATCTGCCGGCTCAATGATACTTTTTCACACACACACACACACACACACACACACACACACACACATCACATCTGTTACAGAATGGAAATGCAAGGCGGTCCAGTTTTTAAGGGGGGGGGGGGGGGGTTATGATGTTGCATTTCAATAAAAAAAAATCACAATAATTTAAATATCTAACAGACACTTGGGCGTCTCGTGGTGGAGAAACGTTTTTAAATTCGTTGCGGGGGAACGTAATTAATTTCGTGGTGGAGAAACGTTATTTTCCCATAATACGTGTCCACAGCACGTAAATCGCTGTTTTAGAGATCGTGTTCATTTCACGTATTCGTGTGACATCACGTTATTTAGACAGCGGGACTTAAGGCTCGGTCACATCTGATTCTCCCGATAGATAAGAGTGGCGTTACGTTTCAAATAGGCCACGCCCACAAAGTGCGGTAGCTACAAGAGATGCGCTCGGTTCAGTTTCTATGAGCAAAACAATAAATTGACATTTTCTGTGGTTCTTCTTCTGCGTTCTAATAATTGACATGAAATGTATTCGGTGTTAATCGACCAAAAACGTTTTCATGTCTGTCAAACAGCTGATGATCATTATAATTTAATTATGTGGAAATCACAAAATGCTAACAAGCTAGCAACATTCTGTTCAAGGGAGGAATCATGTTGCATTTTGAGACCTAAAGAAAAAAACATTTTAATGATCCTCCTGTTGTT
>NC_136013.1:231585-241585 GCF_048128805.1 Centroberyx gerrardi
GCGAGAGAGAGAGACTTCAAAAAGAGAGAGAGGAGCTAATGATATCAGCAGGAGAGGAATGGGAGATGGATCTGTATTAAGGAGGGATGGAGGGATGGAGGGATGGAGGCGCTTCCTCTGAACCGGCTGCTGTCGCTTCATATCAGGGAGTCAGTCTGCTCTCCTGAACCGTCGCTGAAATGAGCCTGATGTGTCAAAATGCTAATAAGTCGCTCTGAGCTGAAGAGAGAGAGAGAGAGAGAGAGAGAGAGAGAGAGAGAGAGAGAGAGAGAGAGAGAGAGAGAGAGAGAGAGAGAGGAGTAGAAACAGAAAGTCAGGGTGTGGAGGTCGGGGGGCGGAGGGTTCGACTCCCAACTCATGACAACAAGTTTTCATTTACTGAACCGTGAGAAAAACCTGAACCAAACTGTTTCAGCTGCTAACCTGAAGCGTTAGCTAACCTTCTCATGTTAGCTGCATCCAGGTCAGAGGAGAGGAGGGGAAGGGAGGAGAGGAAAAGAAGAGGAGAGGAAAGGAGGAAGTGACAGAATAATTTAGAGAGGAGAAGAGAGAAACAGAGGCAGGGAGAGGAGGATAGCAACGGAAATGGAGAGGAGAGGAGGAGAGGGAATGGAGCAGGAAAGGAGGAGAGGAGTGGGGAGGAAGGGAAGAAAGAAGAGGAATTGGAGGATTTAGAGAAGAGAGAAGAAGAAAAGGTGCGGGGAGAGGAATTGGAAGAGGAAGAGGAGGAGAGAGGTTTAGAGAGGAAAGGAGAGAAAGAGGCGAGGAGAGGAGGATAGCAAGGGAAAAGGAGAGATGAGGAGGAGGAAGGGAGCAGGAAAGAGGAGAAGATTAAGGGAGGAAGAGTGGAGGAGAAGTGGACGGAGGGATACTGGAGGAGGAAAAGGGAAAACGCCTCTGCAGCAACAGACTGATTCCTGTTTATTTGGCTGAAAACTGAGATTGAAGGTTTATTTAGCTGAAGTCTTCCTGCTGACCTGGTTTCCTGCTGATCCCACACACACACACACACAGACACACACACCACACACACACACACACACACACACACACCACACACACCACACACACACACACACACACACACACACACACACACGCAGCGTATCGGTCCAGCTCATCTGCCTTCACTTATCTGTGATCCAGCCCATTAGAGCTCAGACTGACTGCTATCTGCTCACACTGTGGCAGATCTACAGAGAATTTCAGAGCGTGGAAATTAGAGGGATTAGATTAGAGAGAGAGGAGATAGAGGCAGCTGTGTGTGTGTGCGTGTGTGTGTGTGCGTGTGTGTGTGTGTGTGTGTGTGTGTTCAGAGCCCAGGATCAGTTTAGCCTCCAATTGTGCGACTTGAGTGTGCAATTAATTGACACTTAATTAAGATGCAGCTTCAAATCTGTAGAGCGGAGCAGAGAGGCTCTAATGAGCACAAACCTCTCCGCCGCCGCTTCCCCCTCTCTCTCTTTCAGCTGAAACAACAGAAGCACTGAACACCTCCACTCCTCCTGCATGAAAACGATCAAATATAAAGATATTGAACATTGGCAGCAAATACCGACAGAAACTTGGTTAACGTGCGTCTCATATGCAGATTTCTTTCAACTCGTCACATTCACACCTGCTGTTAAAACGCGTCTCATTCGTCCTCATCAGGCTCAGGTTTCTGTTTCCCGTCACCAGATCCTCACGTTCGTCTCCTTTCAGACTGTCAGTGAACGCCTCGTCTCCCTCGCTCCTCCTCCTGCCTCCTGACAGCCTGTCAGTGAACGCCTCGTCTCCCTCGCTCCTCCTCCTGCCTCCTGACAGCCTGTCAGTGAACGCCTCGTCTCCCTCGCTCCTCCTCCTGCCTCCTGACAGCCTGTCAGTGAACGCCTCGTCTCCCTCGCTCCTCCTCCTGCCTCCTGACAGCCTGTCAGTGAACGCCTCGTCTCCCTCGCTCCTCCTCCTGCCTCCTGACAGCCTGTCAGTGAACGCCTCGTCTCCCTCGCTCCTCCCTCACTCCTCCTCCTGCCTCCTGACAGCCTGTCAGTGAATGCCTCGTCTCCCTCACTCCTCCTCCTGCCTCCTGGCAGCCTGTCAGTGAACGCCTCGTCTCCCTCGCTCCTCCTCCTGCCTCCTGACAGCCTGTCGGTGAACTCCTCGTCTCCCTCGCTCCTCCTCCTGCCTCCTGACAGCCTGTCGGTGAACTCCTCGTCTCCCTCGCTCCTCCTCCTGCCTCCTGACAGCCTGTCGGTGAACGCCTCGTCTCCCTCGCTCCTCCTCCTGCCTCCTGACAGCCTGTCGGTGAACGCCTCGTCTCCCTCGCTCCTCCTCCTGCCTCCTGACAGCCTGTCAGTGAACGCCTCGCCTCCCTCGCTCCTCCTCCTGCCTCCTGACAGCCTGTCAGTGAACGCCTCGCCTCCCTCGCTCCTCCTCCTGCCTCCTGACAGCCTGTCGGTGAACTCCTCGTCTCCCTCGCTCCTCCTCCTGCCTCCTGACAGCCTGTCAGTGAACGCCTCGTCTCCCTCGCTCCTCCTCCTGCCTCCTGACAGCCTGTCGGTGAACGCCTCGTCTCCCTCGCTCCTCCTCCTGCCTCCTGACAGCCTGTCAGTGAACGCCTCGCCTCCCTCGCTCCTCCTCCTGCCTCCTGACAGCCTGTCAGTGAACGCCTCGCCTCCCTCGCTCCTCCTCGCTCCTCCTCCTGCCTCCTGACAGCCTGGCAGCCTGTTTCTGTCCAGACTGCCTGCTGCCTGTTTGTTCTGCCTTGCCCAGAGTTGTAAGTCTTGAGACCGGTCTCTAGACCAGCGGGGCCTAGAGACCGGTCTCTAGACCAGCGGGCCTGGGGGTCTCGGTCTTGTCTTGGTCTCGACCTCAAGTCTTGAGGTCGAGACCAATTTTTATTCTTTAATGAAGAATAAAAACTTTAAATCATGAATAAAATGGTGAATAAAATTATTATTATCATTATTATTATTTTGCAGAAAGGATGACAGACCGCTTCAGCTGGGTCAGCTGACCTCCTCCACCTGCTGCTGCGTGTTGTGGCTTGTTTACTGTCAGGAAGGCGTATCCATAGCAACCAACGATGTCTGCGTCCTCTGTGGTGATCTGATTTACTGACCATAACAACACTCGGCTGTGTGGTGGTTTTTAATGGTGTTTAGAGCGAGGAGGACGGCCTGGTGTTACATCTACAGAGAGGTCTCGATCTTGATCTTGGTCTCGTACTCATTCAGTCTCGGTCTTGTCTTGGTCTTGGTTGGTGTGGGTCTTGTCTTGGTCTTGGTCTTGGTCTTGGTTGGTATGGGTCTTGGTCTTGTCTTGGTCTTGGTTGGTATGGGTCTTGTCTTGGTCTTGGTCTTGGTCTTGGTTGGTATGGGTCTTGGTCTTGTCTTGGTCTTGGTTGGTATGGGTCTTGTCTTGGTCTTGGTCTTGGTCTTGGTTGGTATGGGTCTTGGTCTTGTCTTGGTCTTGGTTGGTATGGGTCTTGTCTTGGTCTTGGTCTTGGTCGGTATGGGTCTTGTCTTGGTCTTGGTCTTGGTCTTAGTTGGTATGGGCCTTGGTCTTGTCTTGGTCTTGGTTGGTGTGGGTCTTGGTCTTGGTCTTGGTCTTGGTTGGTGTGGGTCTTGGTTTTGGTCTTGGTCTTGGTTAGTGTGGGTCTTGGTCTTGGTCTTGGTCTTGTCTTGGTCTTGGTTGGTATGGGTCTTGGTCTTGGTCTTGTCTTGGTCTTGGTTGGTGTGGGTCTTGGTCTTGGTCTTGGTCTTGTCTTGGTCTTGGTCTTGGTCTTGGTTGGTGTGGGTCTTGGTCTTGGTCTTGTCTTGGTCTTGGTCTTGGTCTTGTCTTGGTCTTGGTTGGTGTGGGTCTTGGTCTTGGTCTTGGTCTTGTCTTGGTCTTGACTGAGACGGTCTTGACTACAACACTGCCAGTTAGATCTGTGCAGCAGATCTGTTTCTCCTGTATGTGGATTGAAGACCTGCACTTCCTCTGCTTTGTTAATGTGGTCAGACGCATCTCTGAGCTCCGGATCTGGTTTGAGTTATCAGATCTTCAATGCGGATCAGACCAGTCAGGAAGCAGGTTAACAGAGAGGACAGGAAACATCAGAAACTCCTGTCAGTGGAACCGTTCTGCTCTTCAGACCGTTCAGCAGCTGAAACAGTTTCCTTCAGGTTAGCTTCAGGTTTTCACGGTTCAATAAATGAAAACTTGTCATGAGTTGGGACTTGAACCCTCCGCCCCCCGACCTCCTGACCTCCGACCTCCTGACCTCTGACCTCCTGACCTCCTGACCCCCACACCCCTCTACTTCTGTCTCCTCCTGATCCTTTCCTCACTTCTCGTGCACAGAGCGACTTCTTTGGATTTTCAGACGAGCTGATTTTACTAAACTTTGTGAGACCGGGCTCAGAGAAGTTAAGAAGTAGAGAAGAAAGAAAGAAGGAAATAGTGAAGGAAGAATGAAAGAAAGCTCAGAGAGAGAGAGGGAGGGAGATAAGGAGACAAAGACAGAAAGTGGATCTCGTCTCTATTGTCGCTCGTCTCTTCAGCCGGTGGAGATCGTGTGATAGCGTCCGCCGCTGTGACTCAAAAGATCTGCACTGACAGACAGAACTGACAGAACTGACAGAACTGACAGAACTGACAGAACTGACAGAACTGACAGAACTGACAGAACTGCTTCCTGTTAATGAGGCTTCGCCAATTAAGACAATTAAGACAAACGAGGAGATCTGAAGCCGCTAATAGACTCAGACTGACAGGTGACACAGACATCTGTGTGTGTGTGTGTGTGTGTGTGTGTGTGCGTGTGTTTGATGATTACCTAACGTGTCATCACCACCCTGGGCTGTGATTGGCTGTTCACGGCATCAGGGTTTAGAAATTTTCCCTCAGCGTGTCAGAAAACGTTTGTACTACCTGCCAATCAGTAATACTTCAGTACATGCTGTACTACCTGCTGGTCAGTAGTACTTTGAAACTTGGTGCAGGTTTATTTTCAATAAAGTTTAATGTTCATGCAGCTATAAAATTAGATATTGATGTTAACAGACAGTGATGTTTAATGGAGCCGCAGTTGGAAAGTAATTAAGACTTGAATTGTGCTGCTTCATCAAAAGCTGAATGGGAGCAGCAGCAGAGTTTTATTTTCTCCTTTTGTTTTCCAGCTGCTCACATGATGTCCGTCCACTCTCACATTAATACAGAATAATAAACAGGTTTTAATGTCATCACATCTGCTGCACTAAACACATCGTGTCCCTAAAGATTTAAAATCTTAGTGTCCTTTTGTTTTATAGCTTCATAACTTCCATCAGCTGTGTTCAGCTGCTGTGCCAGCTCTGGTCTTAAATCCAGTTCCAGTCCTGTTTAACTGTCTGAGTCTTCCTGGCTGCCGGCAGCAGGCGGGTGTTACGGCTCAGACCGTCACCCAGCTCCAAACAGGAGGAACACACAAGGAGCGGACGATGACATCATAGAGTCAGACATCCTGCCTGACGTCATTCAGTTCAGTGGACAGTGTGTTCTGTTGGCATCCATGAATTCATATAGTCCTGGGTTAAATGGTTCTAGATACAGTTAGTCCTGGGTTTAAATGGTTCTAGATACAGTTAGTCCTGGGTTTAAATAGTTCTAGACACAGTACAATGGTTCTAGATACAGTTAGTTAAATGGTTCTAGATAGAGTTAGTCCTGGGTTTAAATGGTTCTAGATACAGTTAGTCCTGGGTTTAAATGGTCCTAGATACAGTTAGTCCTGGGTTTAAATGGTTCTAGATACAGTTAGTCCTGGGTTTAAATGGTTCTAGATACAGTTAGTCCTGGGTTTAAATGGTCCTAGATACAGTTAGTCCTGGGTTAAATGGTTCTAGATACATATAGTCCTGGGTTAAATGGTTCTAGATACATATAGTCCTGGGTTAAATGGTTCTAGATACAGTTAGTCCTGGGTTAAATGGTTCTAGATACATTTAGTCCTGGGTTAAATGGTTCTAGATACATTTAGTCCTGGGTTAAATGGTTCTAGATACAGTTAGTCCTGGGTTAAATGGTCCTAGATACAGTTAGTCCTGGGTTAAATGGTCCTAGATACAGTTAGTCCTGGGTTTAAATGGTCCTAGATACATTTAGTCCTGGGTTAAATGGTTCTAGATACAGTTAGTCCTGGGTTAAATGGTTCTAGATACAGTTAGTCCTGGGTTAAATGGTTCTAGATACAGTTAGTCCTGGGGTTAAATGGTTCTAGATACATTTAGTCCTGGGTTAAATGGTTCTAGATACATTTAGTCCTGGGTTAAATGGTCCTAGATACAGTTAGTCCAGGGTTAAATGGTTCTAGACACAGTTAGTCATGGGTTAAATTGTTCTAGACACAGTAAAATGGTTCTAGATACAGTTAGTCCTGGGTTTAAATGGTTCTAGATACAGTTAGTCCTGGGTTTAAACGGTTCTAGATACAGTTAGTCCTGGGTTTAAATGGTTCTAGACACAGTAAAATGGTTCTAGACACAGTTAGTCCTGGGTTTAAATAGTTCTAGACACAGTACAATGGTTCTAGATACAGTTAGTTAAATGGTTCTAGATAGAGTTAGTCCTGGGTCTAAATGGTTCTCGATGGGATGGACGGCAGGATTGTTTGTGCTGCATCGCTGTGTTTTGAAGAGTTACATTTATCCACAGACACACAATCTGTGGTTCTCCCTCTCTCTCTCTCTCTCTCTCTCTCTCTCTCTCTCTCTCTCTCTCTCTTATTGGCATGACGTACATGTGCACATGTTGCCAAAGCATAGATTCAAACATAAATGAGATAGAAATAAAGTAAAATAAAATGAAATAAACTGCATATTAAATATATAGATTCATCACATAGAATATTTCTGGACAGTAACAACAATAACAGTGATGATTACAAAAAAAGCAAAGTTAAAGAAGAGTTTACAGAGTTGATGTGTTTCTTAGATTATGGCATGACATCACCATGACATCACCATGACATCATCATGACATCACCATGACATCATCATGACATCACATACTGAGCACAGAGTTCTACTGTTTCAACATTTTTTTGTTGATACTGAGACTTTGAAAGTTCTCTATTCTTTCAGAGATGTTTGAACAGTCTGAGTTCCTGATGTGTTCAGACCTGGTCCAGGAGAGAAGAAGAGTTCCAGACTTCCTGTTTCTCCTGAGTCGCAGTGTGACTCTCTCTTTCTTCTCTCCTGCCCGTCTCTACAGCTAGCTGCTGGTCTCTCCTGCCCGTCTCTATAGCTAGCTGCTGGTCTCTCCTGCCCGTCTCTATAGCTAGCTGCTGGTCTCTCCTGCCCGTCTCTATAGC
The DNA here is from genome assembly GCF_048128805.1 of Centroberyx gerrardi. NCBI lineage: Eukaryota > Metazoa > Chordata > Actinopteri > Beryciformes > Berycidae > Centroberyx > Centroberyx gerrardi. The sequence goes on from NC_136013.1 coordinate 238,901, forward strand.
TAGCTGCTGGTCTCTCCTGCCCGACTCTATAGCTGCTGGTCTCTCCTGCCCGTCTCTACAGCTAGCTGCCGGTCTCTCCTGCCCGTCTCTATAGCTAGCTGCTGGTCTCTCCTGCCCGTCTCTATAGCTAGCTGCTGGTCTCTCCTGCCCGACTCTATAGCTGCTGGTCTCTCCTGCCCGTCTCTACAGCTAGTTGCCGGTCTCTCCTGCCCGTCTCTATAGCTAGCTGCTGGTCTCTCCTGCCCGTCTCTATAGCTGCTGGTCTCTCCTGCCCGTCTCTATAGCTAGCTGCTGGTCTCTCCTGCCCGTCTCTACAGCTAGCTGCTGGTCTCTCCTGCCCGTCTCTATAGCTAGCTGCTGGTCTCTCCTGCCCGTCTCTATAGCTAGCTGCCGGTCTCTCCTGCCCGTCTCTACAGTTAGCTGCCGGTCTCTCCTGCCCGTCTCTACAGCTAGCTGCCGGTCTCTCCTGCCCGTCTCTACAGCTAGCTGCCGGTCTCTCCTGCCCGTCTCTACAGCTAGCTGCCGGTCTCTCCTGCCCGTCTCTATAGCTGCTGGTCTCTACTGCCCGTCTCTACAGCTAGCTGCCAGTCTCTCCTGCCCGTCTCTATAGCTGCTGGTCTCTCCTGCCCGTCTCTACAGCTAGCTGCCGGTCTCTCCTGCCCGTCTCTACAGCTAGCTGCCGGTCTCTCCTGCCCGTCTCTATAGCTGCTGGTCTCTACTGCCCGTCTCTACAGCTAGCTGCCGGTCTCTCCTGCCCGTCTCTACAGCTAGCTGCCGGTCTCTCCTGCCCGTCTCTATAGCTGCCGGTCTCTCCTGCCCGTCTCTACAGCTAGCTGCCGGTCTCTACTGCCCGTCTCTACAGCTAGCTGCCGGTCTCTACTGCCCGTCTCTACAGCTAGCTGCCGGTCTCTCCTGCCCGTCTCTACAGCTAGCTGCCGGTCTCTCCTGCCCGTCTCTATAGCTGCCGGTCTCTCCTGCCCGTCTCTACAGCTAGCTGCCGGTCTCTCCTGCCCGTCTCTATAGCTGCCGGTCTCTCCTGCCCGTCTCTACAGCTAACTGCCGGTCTCTCCTGCCCGTCTCTACAGCTAACTGCCGGTCTCTCCTGCCCGTCTCTACAGCTAGCTGCCGGTCTCTCCTGCCCGTCTCTATAGCTGCCGGTCTCTCCTGCCCGTCTCTACAGCTAACTGCCGGTCTCTCCTGCCCGTCTCTACAGCTAACTGCCGGTCTCTCCTGCCCGTCTCTACAGCTAGCTGCCGGTCTCTCCTGCCCGTCTCTACAGCTAGCTGCCGGTCTCTCCTGCCCGTCTCTACAGCTAGCTGCCGGTCTCTCCTGCCCGTCTCTACAGCTAGCTGCTGGTCTCTCTGTACATCGTCAGCAGCTTCCTGTCTGATCAGATTTGGGACAAACTAATTTGTTTTAAGGTTTTGGAAACATTTAGTTTTGTTTATAAGTTTGATTTCTTTTTGCCGATAGTGATAATATTCTTCTTGTTTGTTTGGATTTTGTCAGTGTGGTTGTGTGGTGAGGTTTAGTTGTGTTTCTTGGTCAGGTGTTCCAGCTGGTCTCTCTCTGGTGTCTCCTCCAGTGTGTCAGTGCAGTATTGTGGGAGACTCTGGGCCGCTGTGTGCCGGGCGGCTCCAGAACTTCGCTGCTCTTTTCTCTATATGTACCAGCAGAGGGAATCTCCCATGATGCTCTGCTCTACAGGCCCGGCTGGACTCTCTGATGTTTTTACAGAATTCCAAATGCAGAATTTCAGTCGGGTTTTGTCCCAGGCTTCATGCTGCATTTGAAATGAGGCCCCAGATTTCACCACCATACAGTGCTATTGGTTTAATAACTGAATCAAACATTTTCAACCAGATTTTTATAGGAGGATTAAATCTATACAGTGATTTTCTTATTGTATGATATGCTCTGCGTGTCTGCCAAGTTTCTTATTGCTAAATCAAACTTCCCAGATGAAGTGATTGTCAGCCCAGATAATTGTAGCTGGTGACATGATGGAGAGTTGTTCCACCCAGTTTGAATTGGTATTTATTTTCCTGAGAACGTGATTTTTTCTGAAAGATCATGATTTTATTTTTTTCCAGATTGATGGATAGAGCCCATCTCTCTCTCTCTCTCTCTCTGGTAGAGTTAGCATGCTGTCAGTCTGGAGGCTAAAAATAGATCAGCCAATGGCACGCAGCCCTGGATCTACACACTGTAAAACACACACTGACACACACACACACACACACACACACACACACACACACAGTAAAACACACACACAATTCCCCTCTCTGTCCTTCTCTCTCTCTCCAAATTCCCTCTCTCTTCCTCGACTCCCCAAGTGTCTCTTTCGCCGTCTCTCTCTCTCTCCCACTCTCTCTCTCTCTCTCTCTCTCTCTCTCTCTTTGTCTTTTTCTCTCATCAATTCAATTCAATGAGCTTTTATTGGCATCATCATCTCTCCTTTCTCTGCATTTTTCTTTCATTCTCTCATTTTTCTCCTCTTCTTCCTCTTCCTTGCTGTCCTCTCTCTTCTCTCTTTCTTCCTATTTCTTTCTCTCCCTCTATATTATATTGTTGTATATTATATTACAGATTCTCTCTCTCTCTCTCTCTCTCTCTCTCTTCACTGCTTGGAAAGATATATTAGATAAACCGGGCTGCTGCTAGAGGAGAGAGGATTTATAA
>NC_136013.1:247607-321594 GCF_048128805.1 Centroberyx gerrardi
AGAGCAAATTGCTGTAGGAGTCAGCATGATGTTCAGTTCAGACAAAAACAGATTTGTCCTGATTTAGTCGCACTTTTACAGTTTTACACTGTGATGAAATGTCATTTTAGTCATTTCAGTCTTTTCTTCCATCAGATTTTAGTTTTTATTTAAATTGTGTCGTCGCTCTCATCTGAGCAGCGAATCTTGAAAAACATCGCAGGAACAAAAGAAGAAAAAAAAACATCTGCCACAGATTACAAAAGGAAACAGACAGTTTCTTGCTGCTATTTAAGAAGAGCACTTAGTGCCGGGACACGCTGCCGTTACTGTCATCGTTTTATTGTATTTTGATTTAAATCCTTTTTAACCTTTATATTCATAATCCTTCTGTATCGTGTTCCTCTCTGTTCTCTGCTGCTTTCCTCTGATCCATCAGCTTTATTTTGTCTTGAGGACACTGAGCAGCTGTCTGTCTGTCTGTCTGTCTGTCTGTCTGCCTGTCTGTCTGTCTGTCTGTCTGTCTGTCTGTCTGTCTGTCTGTCTGTCTGTCTCTGTCTGTCTGTCTCTCTGTTGTCTGTCTGTCTGTCTGTCTGTCTGTCTGTCTGTCTGCCTGTCTGTCTGCCTGTCTGTCTGTCTGTCTGTCTGCCTGTCTGTCTGTCTGTCTGCCTGTCTGTCTGTCTGTCTGTCTGCTGTCTGTCTGTCTGTCTGTCTGCTGTCTGTCTGTCTGTCTGTCTGCCTGTCTGTCTGTCTGTCTGCCTGTCTGTCTGTCTGTCTGTCTGCCTGTCTGTCTGTCTGTCTGTCTGCCTGTCTGCCTGTCTGTCTGTCTGTCTGCCTGTCTGTCCAGGGGTAAATCATGAGACAGACAGTCTGTTCCTGTATGAAGACCGGAGCTGGTTTTGGAGCTGGTTTTGGTTTTCGTCCCCAAACATAAAATCCTGCCCGGTGCCTCTGCAGGATCCGGCTCTGCAGACTCTCTGATCACTTTGAGTTCAGTTCGGTTGTTAAAGCTTCACACTTTTCTTTTGGCATCATATCTGACAACATAATGACGTGAAGTGAAAGTTTAGCTGGTTGGTAAAGATCCATCCGACGCTCTGTTCTTTATTTACTGTGCCAGAACTTCAGTTTCCTGATTGAAACCAATTAATAAATGATGAAACCCACTCACTAAAAACTCACCGTACAACACCATAGACACAAAGTCCGTGTAGTAATATTATAGTTGTTTTGGTCAGTGGTTTTGTCTGTATCTTAGCCCGTTTGTCTGTGGTTGGACTGCTCTGGAGCCTCGTTCATCTGTCTCTCTGGCTCTGTGCCTGTACTGAATATCTACCGCTGTATACTGATTTACCCTGCAAACAGCATAAACTCATCCAGAAAGTATCCTACTCAGTCATGACTTATGGTCCATTGGTAGTGTGTGACAGTGTGTGAGTGTGTGTGAGTGTGTGTGACAGTGTGTGAGTGTGTGTGACAGTGTGTGTGACAGTGTGTGAGTGTGTGTGACAGTGTGTGACAGTGTGTGAGTGTGTGTGACAGTGTGTGTGAGTGTGTGTGACAGTGTGTGAGTGTGTGTGACAGTGTGTGAGTGTGTGTGACAGTGTGTGAGTGTGTGTGACAGTGTGTGTGACAGTGTGTGAGTGTGTGTGAGTGTGTGTGTGACAGTGTGTGAGTGTGTGTGAGTGTGTGTGACAGTGTGTGTGTGTGTTGTGAGTGTGTGTGAGTGTGTGTGACAGTGTGTGAGTGTGTGTGACAGTGTGTGTGTCTGCAGAGAGCCTGGCTTCTGCCTGGGTTTTCTAATTTCTGAATGTTAGCGTAGCTTCGTTGCAGTAGAAGAGCTGACAGCTAGCTAACCGGCAGCTAGCTGTCCAACAGAAAACAGCCCAACTCCACGTCGCTCTTCATCCCATCCTCTCTTCAGTTCTCTCCAACGGGTGAAAGCCAACAGATTCTCTCATTTTGGAACGAGTCTTGTCTGCTTGGTCTTTTGCCTCTGCACTTTTTTACTGGTTTTTACTGATCTGGCAACCGCAGGGAGGAGTGGTCAACTTTGAAGGGTTAGGGTTAGGGTTTACAAACCACAAGCAGAAAAATCCAGCTCATATGCCTTTAAACCTGCAATAAGTGATTTCAGACCCTGAAACCAGTCCTGAAGCTAACGTGTGCTGTGTGGAGATGAAATGATGATGATGTAAACAAACTGTTTCCTCCTCTTTCCTAAAGCTTGTTGTCACGTTCGGAGCAAGTCGCAGCTTTTACTTTTTTTAAAACTACTCGTCTCCTCCCTCGCTGTTTGAAAGCGGCGCTCTCCCCCCCTCGTCCCTGAAAGAAATCCCGTAATGGTGAATCGATGAAGCGAGCGAGGAAACGTTTCAAACTAGTAAACCTGCTGCCGCCTCTTCACTTGTCATTGTGACCTTCATGTGACCTTCAGCGGGGTAACCGGAGATATTTCTCTGTAGGAACGTTTATTTTAGCCGTTAGCCTTTATGCACAGTTTGTCCTTAAGGGCTTCTGTAGTCCAGTAGCTTTGCTGTGTGTTTACAGATGTGTTGCGGTTTCTGTCGCCCTCTAGTGGTCAGAAAATCGCTTAGTGCAGCTTTAAGTAAAAGTCAAAAGTAGCTCATTTGAAATGTCTCAGTAAAGTAACAATACTTCTACTTGAGTAGAATATTTCAGGACTCTGTCTGGGAGCTTCTGTAAACTCTGTTTGCTGCTGGTACCTGATGAGAGCTGCAGCTTAAAGTTTAGAGAATAATTTCTGCCCAGCTGCCGCTGAGCAAGGCTCTCCGCCCTCCGGTCTGGATCCTGTGGAGACAGAACAGAGTTTACTCCCTCGGTAAATAAAGGTTAATAAAAGCATAAATACACTTCAGCTGACAGCCTGTTGTTTCCTCCCCCTCGTTTCTTCCTGTAAATGACCCCATTATTTCTCAGCTTCTCGCTCCGCTGTAGAATCTCATTAAACTGAACCCCCGGGGTAAATTGTTTTAAATCCGCTTTAAAAGAGGAAACAAGCGTGCGTGTGTTCTACAGAAATTAATTTGTGAGGATTGTTTCTACTGGATGTGCTCTCGCCGGAGCCGGAGGTGGATTTTCTGTCGTTTGTTCTGCGTTGTTTCGGGTCTCGAGGAGAGCGAGGCACCACCGGGGTTCGGGTTCAACTCCCTGTGCGGCCCAATGGTTTAGATAACGTGAAAGTTTAAAGGACGATTCCACAAGATTGGAGTTCTGCTAATTTACTGGGAGGAACTTGTAATATTTAGACAGAGTTTGTTTCAGAATATTTACTGTGGAAAACAACTAAGACAGGAAAAATATAAAATATCTGCAAACGTGATCAAAGTTGGAAAACCATCTACAGTGAAGGGGATGCAAGGAATGAGCAGAAACTACAATCTCACTGGAAGACTGTACAGTACTAACACAGTATTATTGTATACTTACAGTACCTTTCCACACTTAAAACACATGCTAACACCCTGGAATAAAGGCCAGTGGAAAGTAAAGTGCTACCTCTCCCTGAATCAGCTGAGCTGCAGGGTGAGCTGACCTCTGACCTCTGGACCCCGGCCTGTCCTGCGCTCTCCCAGGTTTCTACATGTACATCGAGACGTCCCGGCCGCGGCTGGAGGGGGACAAGGCCCGGCTGCTCACCCCCACCTTCAACGTCGGCTCCAAGAGCGCCTACGGCTCCGTCACCGCCAACCCCACCTACTGCTTCGCCTTCTACTACCACATGTACGGAAAACACATAGGTAAGACTGTAGTACGCCTGCACAGACACTGTCAAACACTGTTCCAGTTTGGCGAAAGAGAAAGTGTGTTAAAGTTCAGCTTTTAAATGTGACACATTTTCAAACGAGCAGCAGATTCAGAAGGTTTCAGGCAGCGCTTCACACCAAGCTGTCCACAGTTTCATGGTGCTGCGTGATCCGTTTGGAAGTTACCAGACTTTTTATGAGAAGCCACGCCCCCTGCCACCCCCTGTGGCCAATCGGTGTGAAAAGTGAATCAGTTCTTCCTCGTACCATGACCAAACTTTACACAAAGCTTCATGCAAATTGGTTCATAACGTTTTGAGAAATCCTGCTGACAGACGGACGGAGGAAATGGGGCGAAAACAAAACCCCCGTCCAACTGAATGAAGCAAAACTCCACGGCACTCTTCTTTGAAAAACTTTAAAAAGCCTTTATTTTGTGGCCTTGGACTTTTGTTTCATTCAGTTTCACACTTGAAGTTTTTTCACACTTTGCACCATTTTTGTAGCACTCTCTGTTTTTGTTCTTTGTTCCCGTCCGACTCCGTTGGCGGAGGTAGAAAGACTCCTGTCTCCTGTACGTTACAGCACCTGCTGCTACATAATGATGCTGACGCTGTTGTGTCTTGTCCTGTAGGAGGGCTGAATGTGTTTCTGCGTCAGAAGGGTCAGACGGTGACGGACTCTTCAGTCTGGAGTCTGATTGGTAACCAAGGAGACCGCTGGAGGCAGGCCAAGGTCAACATCCACCCCACCGCCACCTTCCAGGTACAGGCCACACCCCCTCCAACATGACCTCATCACTACCTTCCAGCTGTAGGCCACACCCACTCCAACATGACCTCATCACTACCTTCCAGCTGTAGGCCACACCCACTCCAACATGACCTCATCACTACCTTCCAGCTATAGGCCACACCCCCTCCAACATGACCTCATCACTACCTTCCAGCTATAGGCCACACCCCCTCCAACCGTTTTCCTTTGCAGTAATCCATAACTTTATTCCAGTTCCAGCAAAATCTGAATGAAGACAGTTACAGAAACAAAACAAAAACAAAAAACCAGACAGGGAAACTCCAGGTTTCTGTAAGTTAAATTTTAAACTTTAAAAGACATGAAGCCACTCGCATGCAAACTGCAACAACCAGTAAACTGAACACATGTTTACAGCATCAGTGTCAGATAATATCAGAACATCAACGGTTCCTCATCCAGGTTCCTCACAGCTGGTCTAACAGATCCAGATCAGATCCAGATCAGTTCCTAGACTGAATATTTGTGTATCCTGAGTATTTCGGGAATATTAGTGTGCATGTAGACGTTGGGCCCAGGTGGACCTGTAGCCTTAAACATAAAGAACTGAAAGTGGCTCTTCACGGTGACGCCATAGGAGAACTGATGTTTTGGTACATGGCACCACACAAAGCTTTGAATGGACCTCAAGACATAAAATAAAACACTGGAAGGTGGAGAATATGGGACCTTTAAAGTGGTTTTAGGAGCTTCTGTAAACTCTATTTCCAGTTGTGACCAGATGAGAGCTGCAGCTTAAAGTTTAGAAAAGAGAATATGACACCTTTAAAGGTAAAGAAACTAACACTGCTGTGATTAGGGGTTGATTTCCACTCAAAATCCACTCAAAATGTCGATGTTTGTGGTGAGTCGACCACATGAAGTAACCAGAGAGATAGACAGAGAGACTGAGAGAGAGACAGAGAGACAGACAGACTGAGAGAGAGACAGAGAGACAGACAGGGAGACAGAGAGAGAGACAGACTGAGAGAGAGACAGAGAGACAGACAGGGAGACAGACAGGGAGACAGAGAGAGAGACAGACAGACAGACAGAGAGACAGAGAGAGACAGACAGACAGAGAGACAGGCAGAGAGACAGACAGAGAGACAGACAGACAGACAGGGAGACAGACAGGGAGACAGAGAGAGAGACAGACAGACAGACAGAGAGACAGAGAGAGACAGACAGACAGACAGAGAGACAGAGAGAGACAGACAGGCAGAGAGACAGAGAGAGACAGACAGGCAGAGAGACAGACAGAGAGACAGACAGACAGACAGGGAGACAGACAGGGAGACAGAGAGAGAGACAGACAGACAGACAGAGAGACAGAGAGAGACAGACAGACAGACAGAGAGACAGAGAGAGACAGACAGGCAGAGAGACAGACAAGACGGCTTCAAAGAGACAGACAGTCTTTGAAGTGTGTAATGTGCAGCCTGTAGCGAGGGGTGAGACTGTCAGGTGAAATTAAACGCTGAAAATAATTTCCATCACAGTGCGATGGTGTTTGAGTTTCAGTTAGTGACAGCAGCTTGGAAGAGAGAGTGAAGAAGACAGATCAATAACTGGAGCCGGCTGCAGGCGCTGAACTGACTCGTTTACTTGTTTGACTTCAGAAACTTTCCTCCAGTCTCAGGAACAGAAGATTCCCAACAGAAAGGATGAATAATAACAAATAACCTCAGATCACACCAATGACATCATTTACTGAAGACTTTATTCTGGAGTCACAGGAACATTTGTTCATCTCCTGCAGCCTGATCTCAGAAATACATGAAGTGAACACGACTGAACACCAGATGACATGTTGGTAAAGTAGTGCCCCCCCCCCCCCCCCCCCCCTCTCTGTGCAGATGGTGATCGAAGGCGTTCGGGGCGCGGGCATCGAGGGAGACATCGCCGTCGATGATGTCACCATCGAGGAAGGGGAATGTAAAGACCCGCCGCCCAACAGTGAGTCCGTCCGTTCTTACAGAGACTTTACAAAGAACTTATTTCAGATGATTAAAGGATCAGTTCAGTTTAGTTCCTCTATATAACTCCTCTCTTCCTCCTGTAGCTGTTGGACCCACAGACAGTATTGTCTGTAGTTGTTAGGCCCACAGACAGTATTGTCTGTAGCTGTTGGACCCGCAGACAGTATTGTCTGTAGCTGTTGGACCCGCAGACAGTATTGTCTGTAGCTGTCGGACCCACAGACAGTATTGTCTGTAGCTGTCGGACCCACAGACAGTCTTGTCTGTAGCTGTCGGACCCACAGACAGTCTTGTCTGTAGCTGTTGGACCCACAGACAGTATTGTCTCCAGTCAGCTGCCTCTTGCTGCAACAACGAGTCCAAACTGTTTGTCAGAATATTCCAGAAAGCGTCTGTGTCTCCACAGAGTCGAGAGGAAACAGACTCAGTTCCAGGAAACCACAGAACTATTTTTCTCTGCGCAGCACAGAGCGCTGTGGGGTGAAAGGCGGTTCCTGGCGCAGCGATCTGGTTCCGGACGGTCGGGTCGGATCGTAAACAGTAGAGTTCGGTAGAAGACGCCGAGTGGAAACGGTCGGTGCCGCCGCTTTCCGTGCCGCCGAGAGAAATACATCGGTCGCTCTCCGGATCCGTAACAGTTTGGATTCATTGTTGCAGCAAGAGGCAGCGGAGCTTCAACTGACAGCTGACTGGAGACAAGACTGTCTGTGGGTCCAACAGCTACAGACAATACTGTCTGTGGGTCCAACAGCTACAGACAATACTGTCTGTGGGTCCAACAACTACAGACAATACTGTCTGTGGGTCCAAGACTACAGGAGGAGGAGAGGAGTTATATAGAGGAACTAAATCTATGAACTGAGTCTTACACACATCAGACTGTTAGTGCTGTTCAGCTGTCTGCTGCCCAGTTCTACCACAATTTTGTCACATTTCATTAAGTACTAACACTATTCTTGTGTACTTACAATTTTCCATGTTTACCTTTCAATATTTATATATCTATCTACTTCCTGTCCACTAGACAGCAGACTGTGTCCCTACAGTCGTTCAGTATCTGAACATCCAAAACTGAGTTTGTTAAGCGACTCTTTCTGGACCGTTTGCTCCTCAGCAGGAATATTTAATGATATTTGAGTCTGAACAGCTGCTGTCGGACTTTATGGAACAGAAAACGGTCTGAGTTTAAACTAATGGCGGTTTAATGGATCGTCTCGTCGGCTCCGTCGTTTCGCCTCGGCAGATCGTAAAACGCTCGTATAGTTTTAAAAAGTTCTGTTAAAAATTTACATTTGTAATATTTTCTCCAGATTCATCAAACGAACGGACAAATATTCAATTCAGTTTGACTGAGGAGCTCTGCTGCTTTTCATCTTTATTAAAAATCTCTCTCTCTGTCTCTCTCTCTCTCTCTCTGTGTCTCTCTCTCTGTCTCTCTCTCTCTCTCTGTCTCTCTCTCTGTCTCTCTCTCTCTCTGTCTCTCTCTGTCTCTCTCTCTCTCTCTGTGTCTCTCCTTCCACAGATCTAAGGTCTCTCGCCCCGCCCACGTCGCTCCATATATGGCAGCTGTGCGTCACCCTGACTCTGGCTCTGATTGGCCGTCGGAGGTGACCCCCCTCCTGCCTGGAACGCCACAACTTTTGACCCCCGGTCTTTCTTGAACCCCCTCCGCCCCCCATCACCCCCCCCCCCCCCCCTCCTCCCCCTCCTCCTCCACCCCCCCCTTCCAACTACCAAAGATATATTCAGAGTGGGAGGGGGAGGGGGAGGGGGGAGGGGGGTCAGGAGAAACTGCAGATCGAACCAAGATGGCCGACTCAACCAATGGAAACTGAATAGAAAGCTGTGCGTGTTCTTGGACTTACATACTTATGAAGACCAAATGTCCTCATAAGGATAGAAAGATGGGGAATATTCTCCAAACGGAGGAAATTACCGGGCTTTATAATAAACTCTGCTTTGTCCACAGTAATGCGAATTTCGTGTCGAACGAACCTTTCCGCCACCGCCGTTTTTAAAAGTTTGTTGTTTACAGAGCGATCGTGAAGAACGAAGTCAGTTACCAAGTTAGTTAGCAAGCGAAAAAGTGTCACAGTAGAGTTCTTCTTCTCTACTTCTCTCCGGACACAAACAGCCGATCCAGAGCCAGCCTGACGGATCACATGACAGGGACACGCCTGAGGTCACATGACACCAGACCGCCGCTTTCACATTCATCCACTTGGGAGAGAGTTTTCAGAAAGCTCCGTGTTCGCCGGTGGAAAACGCCGGCAGAGTGAGGATGGAAGGACAAAACGGAGAAATAAAGATGCGTTTTCAAATTTATCCGGAATTCAAATTTATCCGTCCGGAAGAAACTTTCACCCAGCAGCACGGTGTTAGAAAATGTCTTAAAAGCGTCGTAAAGCAAAGGAGTAAAATCACTACGGAGAGCAGCAGCAGCCAATATTAGTACTTAACTGTCTGTGAACTCTTAATGGACGAGTGGGAAATAAAAAATCACAATATTCCAAAGTGAATTATGATTCTAATGCTCAGATCAATAAAGAGAGACAGCACAGGGACGCAAATATTAATATTAATCTTTATTGTAGTTCTGCAGTGACACAGTTTAACTTCTCGATCGCCCGCCTCCCCCCCTCTCTCTCTCTTTCTCTCTCTCCCTCCCTGTCTCTCTCTCTCTCTCTCTCTCTCTCTCTCTCTCTCTCTCTCTCTCTCTCTCTCTCGCTCGCCCACACCTACACCACAGTTTCAATCTGTCTTTTATTACTTGGAGAGAGAGAGTGATGAGAGCGAGGGATTATTGCTCTCCGTCTCCCATGGGTGCTGTCTGGTTTTATTAAGCTTGATAGGTGCTGTTCATCACTTACCTGCTAACACTACTATCTATCTCTCTATCTCTCTATCTATCTATCTGTCTATCTTTCTATCTATCTATCTGTCTATCTATCTATCTATCTATCTATTTATCTATCTATCTCTCTATCTATCTATCTCTCTATCTATCTATCTATCTATCTGTCTATTTATATATCCATCCATCTATCTATCTCTCTATCTCTCTATCTATCTATCTACCTATCTATCTATCTATCTATCTATCTCTCTATCTATTTATATATACATCCATCTATCTATCTATCTCTCTCTCTCTGACTGAACTGATCATTTCATCACTGATCATCTGATTGATTTAGTGTTTAGATAATGTCAGCTTGTTAGCTAGCTAACCATAGCATCTGGTCAGCTAACATCACTGTCTTGTTGTTAACACATCTGATTAGCACACTAGCTAACGTAGCTAGTAGCAGCTAGCGTTAACATGCTAACATTAACATCAGTGTCTATGCTGGTTAGTTAGCTAGCTAAATCAAATCTAATCTAATCTATTTATATAGCACATTTCGTGCATTAAAAATGCAATGCAAAGCGCTTTAGAGAGAGAAGCGCGTTACAATAGTCAAGTCTGCTTGTATAAAAGCATGAATAAGTTAGTTGGAGTCATTCCTGTGTTCCCAGGGTCCGAGGCATGTGGTTCCCAGGCAGAGGAGGTGGCTGGGTTGAGGCATGGGGTCGCTGAGGTCAGGGTTAGAGGGTTAGAGGGTTAGGGTTAGGGTTAGAGGGTTAGGGATAGAGGGTTAGGGATAGAGGGTTAGAGGGTTAGGGTTAGAGGGTTAGGGTTAGGGTTAGAGGGTTAGGGTTAGAGGGTTAGGGATAGAGGGTTAGAGGGTTAGGGATAGAGGGTTAGGGATAGAGGGTTAGAGGGTTAGGGTTAGAGGGTTAGGGTTAGAGGGTTAGGTTTAGAGGGTTAGGGTTAGAGCAAGCTTACGGTCAAGGCTGTCAGAAGTCCCGGTCGTGGATGGAGCCAGGCATGGAGTTGTGCTGGCTGGGTGGAACTTAGGACCCTGGGAACATAGATACACTCCCAATTAGTTTCTCTGTGGTACCTCGAGTGAGGATTGGTCTGATTTTGGTCATATTTTTCTAATGGTAAAAGGCCGTTATGGTCACATTCCTGATGTGTGGTTCAAAGCTCAGATCACTGTCAAAAATAACACCTAGACTTCTAGCTTGACTTCTGATGTCCTGTGATGCAGATTTCAATTTTGTCATAATTTTCTCTCGGGCTGCCTTGGGTCCAAATACCAATATTTCCAATGTTTTGTCCTTGTTTAACTGAAGGAAACTATGATCCATCCAGTTGTTAATGTCAGTGATACATCTAATCAGTTTATCAGTGGGGCCGAGGTCATCAGGGGTAGCAGAGATATATACTGCGGTATCATCTGCATAGCAGTGGAAACCACCTTAGCTAACAGTTTGTTCAGGTTAACTGAGCTGACTCTTCTCAAGCTACAACTCAGAGTGTTTTGGAGTAGAGACTAGGGCTAAAGACAAGACAGTTTACTGTGTCACAGTAACCAAATCCACCTTATCACACTATTCACTTTTACTGAGAACGTTACTGAATGGATCTACAGCCACACCACAACAAGCTGACTCAGCTGCTCTCTGCTTCTAGCTGCTTCATACAGATTTACACTTTATTAACTAACACACAGTTCTACAGATTTACACTTTATTAACTAACACACAGTTCTACAGATTTACACTTTATTAACTAACACACAGTTCTACATGTTCCTCCATCATGAGACTCAGCTGCTGCTGCAGGTTGGAGATAAAACTGCCTGTATTAGGGAGATTTGGCAAGTGGAAAACCTCATTTGAATTCAGTTTAGCGTCATTGTATCATGTATGCAGTTTCATCTTTTCTGACTCTCTCTCTCTGACTCTCTCTCTCTCTCTGTCTCTCTCTCTCTCTCTCTCTCTGACTCTCTCTCTCTCTCTCTCTCTCTCTCTCTGACTCTCTCTCTCTCTCTCTCTCTGACTCTCTCTCTCTCTCTCTCTCTCTCTCTCTCTCTGACTCTGTCTCTCTCTCTCTCTCTCTGACTCTCTCTCTCTCTCTGACTCTCTCTCTCTCTCTCTCTGTCTCTCTCTCTCATTGATGTGACATTTTGGCTTCAGCTCGGCATCATAAAGCACATAAAACTAGACGCTTCAATAAAGAAAAGAAATAATATCTTGAATGTCAACTCTCCTGACCCCCCCTCACCCCCCCTCACCCCCCTCCACCCCCTCCACCCATGCCCCCCCCCCCCCTCCTGTATTCCTCGCCCATAGATCAACGGTACTGTACCCGCGTTCTGGACGCAGAGACACGGCAGTCTGTTTTTTGGGGGGAAGGTCACTTTTTACAGCGGACGGACCGACAGAGCGGAGTTTTTAAAAAATACTTATTTTCCCTCCGTCCGTCTGCGGCGGACCGAGGAGAAACCCTCTGCCATGACATCAAGTGCCTTCAGACTCAAAAGGAAAGATCGCCGGGCCGAGGAGCGTCACCACGGGAACGTCCCGGACGGAGAGGGGGACGTCCCGGGCGGAGAGGGGGAACGTCCCGGACGGAGAGGGGGACGTCCCGGACAGAGAGGGGGAACGTCCCGGGCGGAGAGGAGGAACGTCCCGGGCGGAGAGGGGGACGTCCCGGACGGAGAGGGGGAACGTCCCGGACAGAGAGGGGGGACATCCCGGACGGAGAGGGGAACGTACCGGACAGAGAGCGGGAAAACCAACGGAGGGTCGGCTTCATCTTGTTAAAACGCCCGGCCGGTCGCGGTCGGAGCGGCGGCGCCCCCTGCTGCTCAGATTATGCAGAGAATCTGTTTATTAAAGATGTTTTTTGGGAGGGAAAATGTATATTTTACAGGACTGTTATTCCACAGTAGACGACACAGCCGGTCTCCATGGACACAGGAGAACAACTTCATGTTGGACTTTACGCGGAGAGGAGGATGCTGGGAAAATGGAAGCCATGTTGGACGGCAGAAGAAGCCACGGACTCTGGACGGACTCTGGACTCAGACTTCACACTGAGAGACAGGAAGCTTTTTAAAAGTTTCTCTCGCTGAATTATTTCCTCTGGACTCAAAGAACAAAATGCAATCACAAGCCAGCTGAGGACCTGCAGGAGGCCTGTCAGCTGCGTCTGGAAATATTTCAAAATAAAGGACCGCTCAGGAAGGAAACTCTTCCTATTGGACAATTGAACCCAGAGGCTCGTCAGCAAGAGCCAATGGGATCAGAGTATTCGGTCTCACAGAACTATTTTAGTATTTCAAAATAAGAGTTTCCTCGGCGCTACCTGAGACCATCAGTTACCTTAACGACTGGATTTTGGAGAAGAAGGAAAAAAATGTATTGTAAAATCAAATCTTATATTGTTCCTATGATATCATGAGGTCAGGGGGGTCTTTACACTTCAGAGCTGATTTTATTTTATTTTATTTTGTTTTCATGGGGCGGGGGGGGGGGGTTGTTCCCGTTTCCCCGGTTTCTTTTTATTTCACAGAGTTATGGAAAAAAAAAAAATTTAAAGGAAAATTTGGAAGAAATAATAGGAGAAAATTCCAGGAGATAAAAATGTTATTTTACAGAGTTGTGGAAAAAATTCTGTGGGTTTTAAGAGCAAAAACATTTGATACGCTTCCTGCTGAAAAGAGTTTCTATAAGAAGACGGAGAGGATTCATAAAAAAGCACAAAAAAGACAAAAATGAATTCAACATTAACGAAGAGTCGACTCATTTACATATTTCCACCTGTATGGAAGCTCCTTTAGGACAAACTTCCAGATTCACTGTCTCTGCTTCAACCTTCTGTCTGCCGTCAAAACCACGTAACTCCGGGTCTGATCTACAAGGTTTCAGTGGTCTGATTTAAAATATAATATAATAATAATATGATGAGAAAATAGTAGTTAACTTTAATAAAATAATTCTTCATTTTTAAAAAACTTAATGGAGATACGTGGTTTTTATCTGACAACAGCAATGTGCCGTTTCTTTGAAAATTTTTCAGCTCAACTGCAGCTACACACACACACACACACACACACACACACACCACACACACACACTCACATCACACACACACGCACACACTTATCTTAGACACAACACACCCACACACAGCATACACATACATACAAATGTACACACACACACACACACAACATGCACACATAACATGCACATACATACACACTTACACACACACATATCTTACACACACACACACACAGACACACACACACCACACACACACTCTGCTGCAGTTTTTCTTGGTTTCTTTTCAAAATGTTGAACTGAGACTTTTATCTTCTGTAACAAAACTCTCTCTCTTCTCTCTCTCTCTCTCTCTCTCTCTCTTCTCTCTCTCTCTCTCTCTCTCTCTCTTCTCTGTCTCTCTGTTTCTCTCTCTCTCTTCTCTGTTTGTCTCTCTCTCTCTCTCTCTCTCTGCTTTACGTAATCTCGTTCTCTCTCTCCTCTGTTGTCTCTCTCCCTCACTCTTTCTCTCTCTCTTTCTCTGCTTTAGTCTTTTTCTCGCTCTTTCTCTCTCACACATTCCCTCTTGTCTCTCTCTCTCTGTTATTGTCTCTCTCTCTCTCTCTCTCTGTTATTCTCTCTCTCTCTCTCTCTCTCTGTTGTCTCTCTCTCTCAGTCAGTGTCTCTCTCTCTCTTGTTCAGCAGAGGATCCGTTATAAAACTCGTTCACTCAGATAAATATCATTTCTTTTTAATGTTTTGTTGATTCTCTCCCTCCGACGACGCTTTTCTTTTCACCCACCGACTGTTTTTCCACTGCAGTGAAGTGAACTGAGCTGATCGGCCGTTTTATTACCATCAGCATGTTGTTAAATTAACGGTCTGTCTCGATCTGACGACTGTAGACCAATGAGAACGATCTGATGACTGTAGACCGATGAGAACGATCTGATGACTGTAGACCGATGAGAACGATCTGATGACTGTAGACCGATGAGAACGATCTGATGACTGTAGACCAATGAGAACGATCTGACGACTGTAGACCGATGAGAACGATCTGACGACTGTAGACCGATGAGAACGATCTGATGACTGTAGACCAATGAGAACGATCTGACGACTGTAGACCGATGAGAACGATCTGATGACTGTAGACCGATGAGAACGATCTGATGACTGTAGACCGATGAGAACGATCGTCTGTCTCACACTAGTAGTATTGTTAGTTCTAGTATTTCTCCGCATGAAGACTACATTTCCCATAAGCCCCGGTGCTTCCTGCCCCCCCTCCCTTCCATCTTTGGTCCACATCCAAAATTTGTGAATTTAAAATCGTAAACAAACTGCAGCGGATGTTGGAGGTGATTTTTCCATCTGCTGTCAGAAACTCTGAACGCTTCAACTTTCTCTTTAAGTTTCTCTCTCTCTCCTGTTTCGATCGGCGTCTCTGCGGTGCGTTCAGGTTCAGGTCCGGTGTGGGACGGCACAGCGCTCCTGCAGTGGAAAAACTCCCATCGGCACTCCGACACTGTACAGAAACACATCGACGCCCGACTTTATCTCAGTTCTCCATTTACTCCAACGATCAGATCTCTGTGTTTTTATTGTTTTTATTTTGGGGGAAGGGCAGAAATTCTCTTGATTGAAAATAAAAAAACAGCCACAAACAACTTTGTCGACATGTAAGAGAAAGATATTTTTATAACTGTGATTATTCTCCGCAATAGACTCCCTCTGATCAGCTGGATTGACTCCCTGATGGTTACATTGCATTATTATTATTATGATTATTATGATTATTATTATAAATAAATACACTCCAAATGTAACTTTTCATCATGTGTTCTGTCATGGACTTGGTGTCTTAATGCTGCAGTGTATGTGTGTGTGTGTGTGTGTGTGTGTGTGTGTGTGTGTGTGTGTGTGTGGTGTGTGTGTGTGTGTGTGTGTGTGTGTGGTGTGTGTGTGTGTGTGTGTGTGTGTGTGTGTGTGGTGTGTGTGGATGTCTCGCTCCATGAAATCCTTCAGGTAAATTTTTTTTTTTTTTCACTAAATGTTTCTTTAATGGATCATTTTTCTCTTTTTCTTCCTCAGTTCATAAATTCCATGAAACATTAAAATGAAACAAAATCCTAAAACAAACCAACTAAATAAATGTAACGTGTCGACCCGTCGCACGCCGAGTCGCCACGCCGAGTCGCCGAGTCGCCACGCCGAGTCGCCACGCCGAGTCGCCACGCCGAGTCGCCGAGTCGCCACGCCAAGTCGCCACGCCGAGTCGCCGAGTCGCCACGCCGAGTCGCCACGCCGAGTCGCCACGCCGAGTCGCCGAGTCGCCACGCCGAGTCGCCACGCCGAGTCGCCGAGTCGCCACGCCGAGTCGCCGAGTCGCCACGCCGAGTCGCCGAGTCGCCACGCCGAGTCGCCACGCCGAGTCGCCGAGTCGCCACGCCGAGTCGCCGAGTCGCCACGCCGAGTCGCCACGCCGCTGCTCCTCACAGCATCACTTGATATATCTGCAGGGTTGATCGGGTCGTGGATCAATACGCTGACTCATGCTGATCTCTGGCTTCAGAACTCACTTTGTGGCCCGGCGGTTCTGAAGCTGCAGCGCTGAGACGCTTCACTTAGTTTCATCAAACAGATCGTCAGTCAGACGGACGACTGAGTGAACAGAGACAGAGATTATATAGATAATAATAATAATATAGATTATTCGTCCCACCAGGATTTCGCTGAGTTTTTTTGTGATTATTGCGGCCAAAAATGTTTGATTTTGCTGCGGCTTTTCTCAAAAATTGTGATACAATTTGTGAGGTTTTATGTGCTCTTTTTGTGGTAAAATTGCGGGAATTGGGAAAAATTGCAAGCAAAGGAAAAAAAAATTTTTTTTTCTCTCTCTCTCTCTCTCTCACTCACTCACTCACACACACACACACACACACACACACAGCCTCCCCCTTTTCTCTCCCACTCTCTGTTTAAGCTATTAACTCTTCCAAGAGCTTGAATTTTGCACTCACCTCGATTCTTGCTGCTTTTCTTTTCTTTTGTTTTGCTCGGTCTGTGGCAGTCATTTGTTGGCAGGTGAGTTTTGTTCATCTTCCACCTGAATGCGCTGCGATGACGTCAGTTACCACGACAACGAATGCCACAACTGGTCCAAATCACAAGCGGTCTGTTGATTTGGCCGCTTCATGCGGAAAAGTTACGGCAATTTTGCAAAACTGCAAGCTCTCGCAAATATTGCGGAGATTTCTTGAATTTGCGTTAATTATTGCGATCGCAAAATCGCAAGTTCATGGAGGGACTGATTATTGTAGTTTATGGTTTATTATATTAAAGCTGGAATCTGGGACTTTTTTCCAGTAATAAATATATTTTCTCCATCTGGACTCAGTCAGGTGGGCAGAAGGACTAAAGTCTGCCGACTATCCAGCTAACGCTAGCTAACACAGGCTAGCTGTGCCGGGGAGCCGAGTGCCGCTAGCTAGTTCTGCTAATACATACAGAATAACACTGATCATCTCACTTCAGCTGAAGAGGCCTGTGTGTGTGTGTGTGTGTGTGTGTGTGTGTGTGTGTGTCAGCATCAGTCCATTAGCATCTACCTGGTAATTCACAGTTGCGTTCAGTTCATCTGGTCTTAATGATTCAGATTCTCTTCTCTTGCTGCTCTGGAATAATTTACCAGTTTCTATTTTAGATCATTTTCCTCCATCAAACAGCAGAAAGAAGAAGAAGCAGAAACAGAATAAAGCTGACGGAGCCGACCGGACATTTTGGGGAAACTGGGGAACAAAAATGTAGAAAAAAGCTGCTCTAGTCCAGAATTTACTGTGAAATATTAAATTAAAATTAAAATGTAAAATATCAAAGTATCACTTAAAGGTTTGTTTCATCCAACATGTCAACATGTTGCTGATTATTCTCTGGTCATTTCTCAGTGAAAACAGACTCACTGTTGAGTTTGGAAACCTTTAAACCTTCAACACAGGAATGTCTGTTGTGTCTGTTGTCAGGCTGCTGTGACCTCTGACCTTTCACCTCCTGGCTGTTAGTAATGTTGCTGATCCAGGAGGTGAAGTTCAGACTCTCAGTCCAGTCTCAGCATCAGAGTCAGGTAAAGGACTGAAGTGTAAATGTTAGAAAATATGTACAAAGATTCTGTAAAGGATAAAGATGGAAAGACATTTTTCCCCCAAAACTTTATTGAATCAGCAAAGTCTTGGTTCCAGCGGCGGCCTGAGAGTTTCCCCAGCTGCAGGAACTCGGCGGCCCGGTGGCGGCCCGGCGGCGGCCCGGCGGCGGCCCGGCGGCGGCCCGGCGGCGGCCCGGCGGCGGCCCGGCGGCGGCCCGGCAGCAGCAGGCAGAACAAGATGAGGAGGTTCTGGTTTTAAGCAGCGATCTTATTCCACAGGGATTTATCAAAATGAGAAGTCATCAAAGGAGGTTAAAAAAAAAAAAAGCTTTGAACTGCTCCTTTTTGATCGGCCGCCCCCTCAGCTGGCAGCCGCTGACAGAGAGGATTCTGGGATTTAGTTTGAGTCTCTGGAGCGATGGAGGCTGGAGGTTCGACTGCAGATCCTCCTGGAGAGAAAAGTATTATTAGAGATATCGCCTGTTTACACTCTTCAAAGTCAAGTTGTCATTTTACATAATAATGTTTATTTATAGCGGCATTCATACACAGAACACAACTCAAAGTGCTTTACATAAAATAGACTGATTAAAACAATAAATAGATTAAAAACAGTAAATGGATTAAAAATGTTAATTAAAAGCTAAGATTTTTAAAAAGAGTTTGCTATCTGTCGGTAGAGCGTTCCACAGTCATAAGAAAGAAATACATATGGGATGACATTGTTGAAAAGACTTCCTGCTCTCTGCCTGTAAACGTCACATGACCAGAAGAAAAGTCCTCAAATCTTTTACTTCAGTAAAAGTATCAATACCGTAATGGAAAAATACTTCAGTAAAAGTATCAATACCATAATGGAAAAATACTTCAGTAAAAGTATCAATACCATAATGGAAAAATACTTCAGTGAAAGTCTAGAAGTATTATCAGTAAAATGTTCTGAAGTATGAAAAGTAAAAGTCGTCATTCTGTCAGAGAGTTAAATTATTGAAGCATGAACCTGTCAGAAGTATTTTAATGTTGTCGTCTAACTGCTGCAGATACTGTTGGAGTTTAAACTCTAACAATACAACATGTTTTATGAGCTCATCGTATGTTTTGATGTAAAACCTTATTCTGCAAAGTAACTAGAGACTCAGCAGATAAATGTAGAGGAGAAGAAGAAAGTCTGAAGAATGAAAACTCAGTAAAGATCCAGAACCTCAGAACTGGACTGAAGGACAGAACCTGAGGAAATGAATCAGAATCAGATTTATTTTCACCAGGAAACATTTTCTCATACTAGGAGTTTGACTTGGTGAGGTTGGTGCAGAGCGACAGACAGACAGACAGACAAGCAGCAATCAAGCTTTACAAATACAATTTAAATATCAAATGTCAGAGACAAAGATACAGTATATACAATAAGTGTGGACTTAGTTACTTTCCACCTCTGACCACGACGTTGTTTTTATCGTTCATGAAGGCAGAATTGTGATATTTCCGACAGCGCCTGAAGGCAGCAGAGCAGCTGGCAGCAGCTATGTGGAAACAAGACGCTGCTGCATGTTGATACAGAACTGATGCATGTTGTGAACAAATTAATGAATCAATTTGTGGCATTTAACAGAATAATTTAATACTCTCTTGTTACTTTACTGATTCCTCCTGCAGTTCCTCCAGTTGTTGTTTTACTTTTCCGTTCCTCTTCTTCTAACATCAGTCTCCTCTCCTGCTGATGTTGATTTTCTGTTTATTGCCGTGCCAGATTCAAAACAATAGATATTTGAAGTGAGATCTACTGTTAGAACCTGATTGACAGCAGAACATTAAACCAGCCGACAGAAGGGAAGTAAAGTCTTCTACAGGCCGCTTCAGACGGACCTGCTGTGTTTTTATTGCGGTGCTTTATTTAAATGATGCTGCTGAGGGAGCTGAAGTCCCCGGCTGACGCAGTGATTGGCAGCACAACATTAAACCAAATGAGTTTTCTTTTTAAAGGACAGAAGGTAACTGACTGTCTGACTGTCTGGATCCTCTGTATCTTTCTCCTGAACAGAGGAGTAAAGTGAACACACGGCGGTTTGGAGATGAACTCCTCGCTCGGGGCTTCGGGACGTCCCGCTCCGCTCCGGCAGAGCGATCGCTCCTCCGCTCCCTCCGGTTGTGTTGGGATGATTTGTGTTTCTCCATTAAGTTACGTTGGAAATCTAATTTATGGCCTTCGGGGGCCTGTGGGAGCCGGGTCATTACTCAGCGCTGACGCGGCGCGGGACGGCGGCCTCTCCGCCGGCCGGCCGCTCCGCCGGCCGAATACAATTAAACCGAGACAGCGAGCTTGTTGAGCGCCGGCCTTTATTTACTGAGCCAGCCAGCGCCGGAGGAGCCTAATGGCCGCCATTCATCATACCTCAATTGATTTTCAATTGCGGCGTTTGAGTGTGTTAAGCAGATCAGAGTCGGGCCGGTCTATCGTCTGGAGCGGCTGTAAGCGGGTTTGTCCGAAGCCCGGAGGAAGTGACCGGAGTTGTGTGGCGAGCGGCGGCCGGACGCTGAATCAGACCGGAGCCGGCCGGCCGGGTTTGGCTCAGCGTGGCACAGGATCGGTTTTGATCATATGGAACCTGATAGAAAAAGAGAACCTGGACTCCTGAAATGTCATGAACCGAGCACAATGTCTTAAAGCTCCATATTCTCTCCAGAGTTTATTTTGTGTCTTTCTGTCCATTCAAAGCTGTGTGTGTGGTGTCATGAACCAAAAACACTCTCAATCCATTTCTCCACGTTCATTTTCCAGCATCTCTCTGAGCCTTACCAAGAACAGGCCGTTTCTGTCGCCGTGTCTTTAAGGCTCATTAATATTCACGACCCTCCGTTCCGATCGGCTAACCGTTTCGAGAGCGAAACGTGAGACGCCGCGGCCCGGCGGCTACAGGTAGGGAAAACTCTCCGGTAATAAACGATGACGACCGCTCGACCGCTTTGAAAAAAACACTTTGTTAGTCTAGCGAACCACAGAATTTGAATGGATAGAACGGTCTTTCGGCCATTTTTATGTGAACCGTTCCGTAATATCAAACCTCCTTCGTACCGTTGGCCTCGCTTCCGTATAAACCGACTTACGGCGAGTCGCAGCGAGGACCAAGCAGCGGAAAACTGGCGTTGCTCTGTCTCATCTCATCGTGTGATTAGCGCTTTTATTTCTTGCTGCGGTGTTTCGTCGTTGTTTTCCGCTGCTTTTTTCTCAACTTTCTCTGACTTCCCAATTTCATCCCGTTTGTTTCCAGCAGCTGATGGATGATGATGATGATCTAAACATGGCGGTTGGTCGTAACTGACTGTTGCCGCCGTGCGTTAAGTCGTCATCACTTCCTGCCAGCAGCCTTTGAAAGCAGCTGGTATCAGACACTTCAGGCTGCTTTTACTGCTCTGAACTGTGAATGAAACGTAATGGAAAACAGCGGCTGGTAAATTCAACATTCACTTTATGCTTTAGCAGCCAGTCAGCTGTTTAGAAGAGACAGGAGTCCAGATGCTGCTGCTGACCTGGAGAGGAGACTAACCAGACATATCACATATTTTTAATACTCTTAAATTAAAAACAAAAGGTAGGAGCATTTGTCTGCTGGCGGTTTGTGTTGTAAGATGTAGAAGCCAGATTGAGTCTTCACTCGGTGATGAAAGCCTCTGCAGGCGTTCTGCGGCGCCGTGACGCCCGACGGAGCGAACAGTCGTCTTCGCTTTCTTTCTTTTCCTGTTTGAATAGCGAGTTGAAAAACCAACGCTCCCGTCAGCGGTAATCCCCGGGGTCCGTGTCGCCGGGGAGGACGGCTTCATCGGCGTGTTCACATCAGAAAGGCTTTTAAACCGAGTTCAGCTGTCGTCTCGACACAAAGAGCCGTCTGATGGGATCTGCCGGCGGTTAACCCGCCTGAACCCGCCGAGCAACAAGAGCCTCGGCACGGGGAAGAGGATCAGGTGTCAACGTGTCAACGCTTTGTTTTGATCAGCGTTTTACTGTCTTGCTCAGAGAGGGAAGATTCACCGCCGAACACGAGAGCAGCAGAGACTCCTCATCCTGATGTGAACCTGCATCCCATCCGAGACGCTCCGAAGATCTGAGCGTCCACACAGAGACATCTGGACACTTTAACACGTGTAAACTGACCTTACTGATACGGCGGCCATTTTGAACACTCAGGGTGGGAACAACATGATGTCATAAAAATTGGTGAAATGACCACGAACTCTAAAATGCAGATTTCTAGAATTATAGAGGATTTTAGCCCTTCCCATAATGCTTTGCTGCCGTTCAGTCGTACTGAAGACAGAGTAATACTGTTGCTGTAACTTAATAAAGTGACTATAAACAACTAAATCAGCGTTAATATGACTTGCATCGGACATTTCCAACTCGTCAGTGGAACACCAAGTCCTGTTACTGAAGATCAGCCGAGACTTCGAGCTTATTTCAGATTACTGAGATGTTTGGTCTCAGTTAGCAGGTTAGCTAGGGAGCTAGCTAACGTTAGTATAGCTGCATTCACACTACAGCATCTTATACTGATATATTTGGCCGTATATATAATTGCACTAACGGACTATCTTGCATAACGTTATTGATTCTGACTTGATCCAAAGTTAGCGGACTAATACATCGGTAATCGGAGCTGAGAAGAACTTTGTAGTTTGTCAGTTTTGTTAAGTTGAGGCTCTCAGTCTTTATACTGAGGGAGGATGGCAGTGACAGTCTTCTCTGAGTCAATCATGAATTATAAAGTCATCTATTTACATTTTAAGTTACGTTTTGCAGTTTCTAGTGGTCTGACATGATGTGTTTAATCTGTCGGACGTCTGTTGTGATCAGCTGAAGAAGAAAAGCGTGGATGATGTCACAGCACATCAGTGAGGTAAACATACGCTACGTTTAATTCTTTGGAATTAATTTATTGGAATGGATTTTAAATGCGTATTCAATCCGATAACCGTTCGTCCCATCTGTCTCTCCTCGACCAGCAGCTTCCACTCAGGTCAGTAACAACCTGCAGCCTCCTCCTCCTCCTCATCATCATCATCATCATCATCATCATCATGTTCAGTGAGTTTCTCCTGCAGTCGACTCAGACTGAGACAGTAGAAACATGAGATCTGCTGCAGTAGAAGAAAAAGACTAACTGAGTAAAGGAAAAGGAACGCTGGTTTGATTTAGAGAATTTAGAAACAAGAGAAAAACAGAACAGCTTTGTGGTTTTTCAAGATAGAACTTTTAGATTTGTCTTATAAAGTAACTTGTTTTTATTTTTCCTCTTCCTCGACTTGTTTGTTTAGATTTGTCTTCTTTTTCTACATCCATCTTTTCCTCCTTCTCCTTTCTCGTTTCTGTCTTTTTCTTCTTCTGCTTCTTCTGCTCCTAACTCCACTTCATTTTGTCCTTCCTCTTATTCCTGTTTTTGTCTTCTTCTGCTTCTTCTTCTTCTCCCTCCATCCTTCTTTGTCCTTCTTCTTCTATCTGATGAGATTCATGTGAAGAGAGGAACGCTCTGAGTCTCGTCTCCTCTAACCGAGCGGCGCTCTGATCCTGCAGCAGAGTGAAACGTCTCCCCGGAGAAATGATCGCCCCCCCCCCCCCCCCCCCAGTGTTTAAAGCGGCGCTCTGGTTGGTCGTTAAACTGACCGCTGTGTCAGAGCGACAGCTGACAGATGCTTCCTCAATTAAACACTACAAAGAGATTAAAAGTTGAGACAGCAATTAAGAGCGAGTTCCCACACACACACACACACACACACACACGCGCACACACACACACACACACACACACACACCACCCGCCCCGCTGAGGGAGCGATGGGAGCAGTCCAATAAAAACCACCTGCTTCATTAATAAAGCGGCCGGAGCGTGCTGGAGCTGCAGCAGAGGAACTGAACTACTGTGTTATAATCAATTTTTATAATAATCAACCAATAATCAACTTTATATAATAATCAGCTTTATTTGTTCACGTTCAGCACAGAACAGATTCACAAACTGCTTTACAGACAATAAAGATTTCAAAATTGAAGTTATGATAAATTGAAGTTACTGATATCTGGTGTGTGTGTGTGTGTGTGTGTGTCAGGTTGAAGTGAACACACACCCTTCAGGATGAACATGTTGTTTTTCTCCTCTGGCTGGCAGAACTGCTTTCCAGAAATTTCTGAAGTCAGCTGAGATTTTCTTGAAACAACAAAATGAGTTTTTTTCATCATGGGATGAACTTGATTTGAGAAAATTCTTCAGATGGTTTGGTCTGAGTGAAGGTGAGATGATGTCACTCTGCTGGCAGATTGTTTTCACTTGTGTTAATAACAATAAGTGAAACCTGTGGGACGGGAACCAACAGTTTAAATAAAATACCTGCTAAAAAACTTCTAATAAATAAAAAGTCTCCATGTCTAGCATCTAGCAGCCTGACAGTTTACACTGGAATCATTTTAGATCATAATTATTTCAATAATTGTATATAAAAATGAGATATTCACCAGTTGAAAACATTATTATTGTTATATGAGTCATATGAGTGTTTTATCTGGCAGCGTTCTGTGGAGTTTCTGTGTTTAATGTGATTTTATCTATTTCTTGTCTTTGTGCAGCACTTTGATGAACTCCAGCTCTTTTTAAATGTTTTAAATGTTTTAGAAATAAATTTGATTTGACTCGACTCATTTTAGGACCTTCACTTCTGTTTTTGAGGTGTTTTTTCCCCAAAATAGAAATCTTCACAAACAGCCGTCTCTCTCCCACATCATTCTGATTTCTCCACATTTTCCTCTTCCTGCAGGTGAAACCGGACTTCTGTTGTCATGTTTACCACACGCGTGCTCCGGCCGCCCCGACCGGCCAGCCAGACAGACAGCTGGTAGCACCCGGCCGGGCCGGGCCGGGCCAGGCCGGGCCAGGCCGGGCCGGGCCAGTATCAGTAGTGAGTTCATAGTGTCTGCATCGTGCTGTATGGTACTTCTGTCTCTATTGGGACTTTTGCTGTGATATTTGTATAGTAGCTTTCTAAAATTTATTATAGGATTACTGTAGTTCTTTTTCATATGGGGCTTAATGAAATGTGATAAAAGTTTGGACAGTATTAAACACTAACACAGTACTAATACAGTACTGACACAGTACTAATACAGTACTGACACAGTACTAATACTAACACAGTACTAACACAGTACTAATACAGTACTGACACAGTACTAATACTAACACAGTACTAACACAGTACTAACACAGTACTGACACAGTACTAATACTAACACAGTACTAACACAGTACTGACACAGTACTGACATAGTACTATCACAGTACTAATACTAACACAGTACTAATACAGTACTGACACAGTACTAATACTAACACAGTACTAACACAGTACTGACACAGTACTGACACAGTACTGACACAGTACTAACACAGTACTAATACTAACACAGTAGTAACACAGTACTGACACAGTACTAACACAGTACTGACACAGTACTGACACAGTACTAACACAGTACTGACACAGTACTAACACAGTACTAACACTAACACAGTACTAACACAGTACTAATACTAACACAGTACTAACACAGTACTAACATAGTACTAACACAGTACTAATACTAACACAGTACTAACACAGTACTAACACAGTACTAATACTAACACAGTACTAACACAGTACTAACACAGTACTGACACAGTACTAACACAGTACTGACACAGTACTAACACAGTACTAACACAGTACTAATACAGTACTGACACAGTACTAATACTAACACAGTACTGACACAGTACTGACACAGTACTGACACAGTACTAACACAGTACTGACACAGTACTAACACAGTACTAACACAGTACTGACACAGTACTGACACAGTACTGACACCACAGCATCACAGCTCAGCTCCATACTGAACAGTGTAACGCAGCAGAAAGCTCGTGTGTTTTTTCAGTCTTTGGTCTTTTCTTTCCGGCCTGCAGTCGTTTCCCCGCCAGCAGAAACAGAAAAACTTCTTCTTCTGAACCAGAATCCTGCGAGGCGTCAGGTGGAGAGACGAGTTTTATTAAAGAGCTTTACTGCCACCTAGTGATGAACAGACCGATCATACAGACTGATCAGTACAGACTGATCAGTACAGACTGACTACAGACAGCAGATACAGACGAGTTAAAACTGTTATTTTCCTGATTTGTTACTGATGAATGTGTATGTAGGCTGTGGTTTTGGTTTTAACAGCTTTGTGCCATAAAGTCTTTTGCTAATGTTCTTTTATAATAATGATAATAATAATATTAATGATAACTTTATCTTTATGGCACCATTCATGCATAGAAGGCAACTCAAAGTGCTTTACAGAAAATACAGGCACAAGCTACATTTTCAAGCAAAATCCAAAATACAAGCAAAAGTGAGACAGAATTTGTCTAAAATTAGATTAAAAAAGAAAGAAAGAAAGAAAGAAAGAAAGAAAGAAAGAAAGAAAGAAAGAAAGGTGAAAACAGGTAAGGATGATAATAAGTAAGTAATTTCCCCAAGGGGATTAATAAAGTGATATCTTATCTTATCTTATATAATAAAAAAATAGAAATATTCTTTTATTGCAGAGTTGTGTTGTTGTCTCTGGTCTGTTTGTGGTTCCTGGAATTAGAAGCAGAGTGAGACATCATAGCCTGTTCCTCCACTCTTTGGCAGAATGCAGCTTGTTGTCATGACAACCTCCTGGTCAACATCTAACCAGAGATTTCTCTAACCAGGATATGAGTTAGTTAGAAGGATATTTGGGTTTAACTTCCTGAAAACAGACTCTGCTGTAAGGAAAGATTTGGTGAGTTTCACTTTCCTGTTCTGTCAGACAGATTTTACATTTGAAATACGAAACATTTCCCTCCAAACTGACGTTTGACTCATGCAGGTTTGACAAATAACAATTTATTTTCAGTGGCTTGTTTTGGTCCCACAGTTATGAAATATTTCCTATAAGAGACTTTCTTCATGTAGAAAAGGGAGAGAAAATGTAATTTGTCAGTTAGCTACAACAATATAGTTTATGGAAATACAGCACAAGACATGCTGCCTTCAGGTGCTGTTGGAAATATCACAACAACATCTTGAGCACACATGAACAACCAAACAAAGTGGTAAAGACATCTGAGAAAACTGGTTTTCTGTGATTCTCCAGTATCTGAAATTCATTGTTTAGGGCAGAGTGTCAACAACTGACGTTAAAACTGATGAAACACAACAACTGTTGGCTTATAGCTCTGTGACACTTTATGTATAAGAAAACACAACAGCCACGAAACAACTACTTTTACTACAAAGTCAATTTTGTTGTTATTTTTGACGTAAAGCATGTGAATACATGACAAAGTGTTTACAACTCTGACCTTAGAAGAACGAGGAGCGCTTGAAGGCAGCATGAATTATTCAGTTGAACTCTCTGTTGGACCGTGGCTCCTCCCCTTCGTATGTAAATCTGTAAATAAAGAGAAAGACAGATTGGAATCGGAGTTAAAATCACATTAAAATACACTGTTCACTTCTGCATAGTAACCATTAAAGCAGGATACAGAAATACACAAACACCTCTGTTTCAGGCCGATGGATTCACCTGCTGGCTCTAAAGTCGTCCAGGTCCGGAGATCTCAGCGTCTTTACCGGCGGTTCCTGAGCGCCGCCGCCGCGGGCCTCGTCTTCTCCGGTGACGTGGTGTCGGAGCTCGCCGCTGACAGCGCCCCCTACAGCCGGGCCGACTGCAGCCGCTTGTTCAAGGCCTCCGGACCGCTGGAGCCGCGAACCAGGAGGAAAACACAGGAGAGGAAAGCTTCTAAACCGGCTCCGAGGCCGAGGGGCTGCCGGAGAGCGTTACCGGGGTTACCGGGGTTACCAGCATTACCGAGGTTAAAAGCGTTACCAGGGTTACTGCCAGCCGGTAAGGAGTCTCCAGAGTCTCTGTCAGATCCTCAGCAGCAGAGAGGAGATCTGCTGGACTCCTGCTGGAGAACCAGACCGACAGGAAATACTGACATCTACCACCATCTGAAGGAGGCGCCCAGAGGAGGAGGAGGAGGAGGAGGAGGAGGAGGAGGAGGGGGAGGAGGGGGAGGAGGAGGAGGTGAAGAGGAGGAAGACAGGTCAGCGAGGGGAGTCTTGATTTTATTTCTTTATTTCAGTTTTCTGGGAGAATACACAACTCTCAATAAGTTCTGATGGAGATTTACGTCTTTCATATGTTGTTTCCCCTGTTGTTTGTGTGTGTGTGTGTGTGTGTGTGTGTGTGTGTGTGTGTGTGACGGACAGCGCCCCCTGGGACGAGCTCCTCCTGAAGAAACAGATGAAAACGACGGCCCAGTGGATTGTGGGTCAGCAGGTTCCTGACCGGTCGCTGAAGCTCCGCCTCCAGGCCATGCTCAGCGTACGCTGGTTTAGCTTTTTAATTGATTCATTTTTAATTGATTGACTATGAGTTTCTCACAATCACTAATAACAGCATCCCGACATGAAACAACATGAGGAACGTACCTGACGTCCCCACAGCGCTGTGTGATGTCAGGTAGATTAAAATGACTGTGATCTGGTTTAAAGGAGTCCAGCAGCACCGACCTGCTGACTGAGGAGGAGCTGAGGGAGGAGGAGCTGAGGAAGGAGGAGCTGAGGGAGGAGGAGCTGAGGGAGCAGGAGCTGAGGGAGGAGGAGCTGAGGGAGGAGGAGCTGAGGAAGGAGGAGCTGAGGGAGCAGGAGCTGAGGGAGCAGGAGCTGAGGGAGCAGGAGCTGAGGGAGGAGGAGCAGCAGCAGCGGAGGAGGCGGCAGAGAGCTGAGCGCCCCCTACAGGCCGAATACAGGTAAGACAGCAGTGGTGAAGTTGGTGGTTGTTTCTGTTGTGGTAGATATGGTGTGTGGAGCCCTTGGAGGCATGCTGGTGTTAAAGTGCTAAATAAATAAACTTGATTTGGTAGTTTCTAAGTGTTTGACAGTTGAACATCAGCACAGCGCTGCTCTGTCGCCAACTTGGTGACTTTGTCTGTAGATTTCGGGCGCAGGACGTCCCGGCTCCAGTCTGCAGTGACGAGGCGGGGGCGGAGAACCTGGCGGCGTGCAGAGTGACGGTGAAACGCCTCAGGAGCTTCCTGCCTCCTCGCCTTCAGGACCGGCTGAACACCACCAACACCTTCCAACACGAAGTCCACATCGGTGACGATCTGACCGTTTCCTTTATATTCATTTAAAACCTCTTCTTAGAGGCTCTGTTATCGTTCTGTGATTCTGTGATGGCGCTAATGCCTTTAACCTTCATGACGTTACTTATAACCTTTTTAGAGCTTAAAACTTTAGAACCTTTGATCTTACTCTTGGTTTCTTGTAATGTTGGTGATGTAGGAATTGAACTTTATTCTACTGTTA
The DNA here is from genome assembly GCF_048128805.1 of Centroberyx gerrardi. Classification (NCBI taxonomy): domain Eukaryota; kingdom Metazoa; phylum Chordata; class Actinopteri; order Beryciformes; family Berycidae; genus Centroberyx; species Centroberyx gerrardi. Next base: position 276,563 of record NC_136013.1, read on the forward strand.
CACTCATTCTTAGTGTCTCTGGATAAGAGTGGCAGATAAATGACTCATTTGTAAACTGTAAATGTAAATTTAGCTGCGGCCACTGGAACTGATTCTGGAATGGGCCTGGAATCAATCAGTCAGTTCATCCATCTGTCCATCCATCCATCTATCCATCCATCAATCAATCAATCAATCAATCAATCATTCCTTCCCTCCTTCCTTCATGGGCCTAGAAACAAACCTGGTTCTACCAACCAACATTACTCCCAAACTCCTACTAAAAATCCTACAGGAAGGAGTTTCTGTTCGTTGGTCTGTCTGTCAATCACTTTCTCAATCAATTACTTTTCCTTTCTTTGACAGATTTAACAGACGCTGCTTGAATCTAATGCTGCTTAACATATTAGAGTATATTTAACTCATTTTAATAAGCTGTACTGATACTGGTTACCATTTCTATGTTTCAGGTCTAGCCAAACCAGTCCACCATTCGGCTCCTCGGGACCAGGACCGGATCCTCTTGGATAATTCATCACAGTACCAGAAGAACCTGCAGGAGCGGTTCCCCCCCGCTCCAGGGAGATGGACCAGTCCGACCAACACAACCACACACAGCACAGAGGGTGAGTCAGGCTGTTCGGCAGGTAGTTAATTAGTTAGTTAATTAGTTAGTTAGCCTGTCAGTTGGTGAGTCATTTCATTAGTTGGTTAGAAATTTAGTTAGATGGTTGGTTAGTTAGATAGAAATTTATTTATTTATTCAATATACAAGTTAGAAATGTATTTATTTCATTAGCTGCTTAGGTAGATAAAGGTAGGTAGTACATTTCATTTGACCAAATGTCCTCACACAGATAGAAAGATGAGGAAAATCCTCCAAAGCGAGGACATTTTGGAGATGTTCAGCGCTTAGTTTACGATTAGGATTTGGATTTAGGGTTAAGGGTGTAGTAATACAAGTGTGTGTGTGTGTGTGTGTGTGTGTGTGTGTCCATCAGGAGTTCAGAGGGTGCAGCAGGGGTTGCGGCGTTGGGTTTCTCTGCCCAGTAAGATTGATGACACAGCAGCCAGCCTGCAGCCTCCAGACTACAGTGGAGCCCAGGCCTCATCGCCCAGGACCCTGCCTGACCACGCCCCCACACCTGACCACGCCCCCACACATGACCACGCCCCCACAGCTGGCCACGCCCCCACACCTGGCCACGCCTCTATGCCTGGCCACACCCCCAACCCTGGCCTTGGATTCCTGCCCTACGCCATAGAGGACTGGAAGAGCGCCTGGAAGATCAGTGAGTCTCCTAGTGGTTCTAGTCCAATAACGTCCAGTCACGGTCCATCGAGGGCCAAGAGTCTGCAGGTTTATATTCCAGCCAATTACGACAACAGCTCAGTTCAATAACAAGTAAACAGTAACAATGCCGCCCCCCACAAATGATGCAGAGTTTTAGTGGGGTAATAAGTACAAAATATGTTACCTCATGTTTCTTGACGTACAGACAATTAAACAAATGCTGTGGCGCCCCCCTTAGGCCAATCAGTGCATGACATACATCATTCCCCTATGCTTCATCAAAATCTAATCCAAGCAGCATCTAAGGCTGTTAGCTTTGTGTTTCAGAGACTCCCAGGCAGAGTGTTACCACAGAGAGTCTGAGGAGAGACCTGACTCACCTCCACTACCAGGTCAAGATAGCAGCCATCGCTACCTGCGCCTCCAGAGCCGTCAGCAGGCCTGGGGAGGAAGGAGGACCAGAGCCAGGTGAGAAACAGCACCGACCCTGCCAAGTATATGAAGCTCTGGACACGCTGGTGACATTTCTTTGCATTCTGGACGGAGCTGTTATTCCTTTTGCTGTATGAGACGGCTGCATTTTCTTGCCGACAAACAGCAGATCTTTCAGAAAGACTCAAGCCGAATTATACTTCTGCGTCAAATTGCTGCTGTAGCTACGCCATAGCTGTCTACAACCGTGCGAGCATTTATAGTTCTTCGTTGGTGATTCTGAGCTTAGACCACGGAAACACTAGATGGTGTGTGGTGCTTTGTTAACACAGAAGTAATAACAGAAGAAGTCGTGGTGTTTCCATTCTCTGAAACTCATGAACCTCCTCAGCTCGCCTCTCTTCCATGTGCTCCATGTTGTCTTCACTATCGGCCCACATCAACCGATACAGGAGGAGGAAATACGAAGCGGACCAATCACAGTTCTTGCAGTCTTGTGTCACTCTACGTGTTACATTTTTGGAGAGGTGCAGGTGAGCTACAGCGGCACCGCAAAGACCTACGGAGGAGCTACAGAGACACTTCAACACAGAAGTATAAACCTCATGTAAACCGTGAGGTCACAGGGAGAAGACAGTAGCATCATCTTGCATTCACTTTCAACGTTAGTTCAAGTTTAAAGCTGCTGCAACAACTGCTGTACCGGGATTGGTCAAAGCAATTTCCATCACTTCCCCCACTCTACTGTTTTTTTTATTTTTGTAATTTGTGATCTAGGAATTTAAGCTTATTTTACTGCCTGAGTCATCACTGGATAACAGTGTCAGCTAGGTGCCAAAAATATAAATGTAATATACATTTTTCTAGTGTGTTTTTGTGTGTGTGTGTGTGTGTGTGTGTGTGTGTGTTTGTGTGTGTACGCCCACCAGGTCAGTACGGTAGTGTGCAGGACGTCCAGGTTGTTCCTCAGGAGCTGCAGCCCCTGCTGTCCTCGGCTCTGGACGATCCCATGAAGAGAGTCCAGCTGGCAGCTGCTGTCTGCCACTGTGCCATGGGTTCTCCAAACCCCCGCGCCAGGGAGATCCTCCACAACGCTGTCCTACGAGGTAACAACCTGTCCTACAAGGTACTAACCTGTCCTACAAGGTAACAGCCTGACCTACGAGGAACTCACCTGTCCTACAAGGTACTAACCTGTCCTACAAGGTAACAGCCTGACCTACGAGGAACTCACCTGCTCTACAAGGTACTAACCTGTCCTACAAGGTAACAGCCTGTCCTACAAGGTAACAGCCTGTCCTACGAGGAACTCACCTGTCCTACAAGGTACTAACCTGTCCTACAAGGTAACAGCCTGTCCTACGAGGAACTCACCTGTCCTACAAGGTACTAACCTGTCCTACAAGGTAACAGCCTGTCCTACGAGGAACTCACCTGTCCTACAAGGTACTAACCTGTCCTACAAGGTAACAGCCTGTCCTACGAGGAACTCACCTGTCCTACAAGGTACTAACCTGTCCTACAAGGTAACAGCCTGTCCTACGAGGAACTCACCTGTCCTACAAGGTACTAACCTGTCCTACAAGGTAACAGCCTGTCCTACGAGGAACTCACCTGTCCTACAAGGTACTAACCTGTCCTACAAGGTAACAGCCTGTCCTACGAGGAACTCACCTGTCCTACAAGGTACTAACACTGTCCTACAAGGTACTAACCTGTCCTACAAGGTAACAACCTGTCCTTCAAGGTGCTAACCTGTCCTACAAGATGCTAACCCTGTCCTACGAGGTACTAACACTGTCCTACGAGCTACTACCCTGTCCTATGAGGTAACAACCTGTCCTCCAAGGTACTAACCTGTCCTAAATGGTCCTGTTAACTGGTTGTTATGTGGCAGATGCTGCAGGTTTGGGTGCTGACAGCTGGGTGGCTGCACAATGTTTGGCTCTGGATGGAGACCACAGCTGGGCAGTGATCCAGAGACTGCTGGCCCAACTCTTCTACCACCTGGACCACCCCCCCGACACCCGGGACCACCCCCTGGAGATCCGGGACCTCCCTCCCGAAGCCTGGGACCACCCCCCCGATGCCAGGCAGGCTGTTTTACTGTTGGCCCAGATCAGCAGCCAGACGGTGAATAAATGATCTAATTCCCCTCCAAACTAAACACCTTATTAAATGTATTCATTCTCCACATAAGGATAACATGTGCAGAAAGTGTAGATTTGGATATGTGAATGATTGTAACACAACAGAAGCAAATCAAAACTCAGTCATCCAACATGGCCGCCCCTCTCTCCTGCAGACTGTGGTGCGCTCCCTGCTGGCGGAGCAGCTGAACAGCGCCACCTGGAGGACCAGACTGTTGGCCTGCGACGCCATCTCCCGCCTCCAGGGGCCCTTTAATAAGGTAAGGTTGGTTTACTCTGTTGGTTGATAAGGTAAAGAAACACTGTGGTTCGTTTCCCTACACTGCTTAAAACAATGTTTCCCTCCTGAGGCCGAAGGAGAAGCAGTGGATACTGCGGTTCTTAACCTAGTTCAGTGTTTAGTTTTATTTCTATCAACTTTTACTATTCCGTATTATTATTATGCCTTTTGTGAAGCACTTTTAAAACTCTGCTTATAGAGGTATTGTTATTATTATCAGTAGTAGTAGTATTATCGCTTAATGTGACCATAGAATATGATAATAATAATATAGTAATAATAACTTTTATTTATATAGCACTTTTATAAAAAATGATTTGCAAAGTGCTTTACAGACCAGCATAAAATCAAAGAAGATGGTACCATGGTAATAAATGATATTGATTATGTATTAATAGGTGACTTGAGTGGGATGAAGGGGGATGGTATCACTGTTTTTACCACAAATGTTAAATTACAACACCCATTTAACTAGATTTAGTGTCAAATCTAAACATGTTACCTGGAAACCGTTCACCATGATGAATTTAACCAAACCGCCCGCTGTGTATTAATGAGTGTTGTTGTATTGGTGCGTCTCCGTAACAGGATTGATAATTAATTTTTGTATTGGTATGTCTCTGTAACAGGAGTGAATATGAATGATATTGTTGTATTGATGCGTCTGTAACAGGATGTGGTGAACAAGCTGACCTTCCTGATGTGGAACGACTGGAGCCGCCCGGTCCGCCGCGCCGCCGCCCGGGCGCTGGGGATGCTGGGAAAGGGACGAGACCTTCACAACGAGCTCAGGTGCTGTACCAGGGAGGAGACGGCACCCACACAACAGACACACAGTATATAACCAACTCAGATATAGTACCAGGAATAAGAAACATAACAGACTGATAGGAGGTTTGGACGAACGTAACAAAGTCTGATACTGTATGAGGGATGAGATGGTACATTACCACACGCTACCAGTCAACAGTTTGGACACACCACATTTTTCTTTATTTTTACTTTTTTACACATTTCAGAATAACAGTAAAGACTCAAAACTATGAAATAACACAAATGGAATTATGCAGCGAGCAAAAAAGTGAAAGAAATTCATACATAGGATCAACTTCACTATTTATATTTGTCTAAGAAACTAATTTCAAGCATTTAAGCAGAAGCCTTTAGATCAAAATGACTGTAAGAGAATGAGGAACATTCAGTCAGGTGGGTCCAGACTTTCATATTTCTGTCCGGCTGCCAAAGATGCATTTTTGATAACAAATGTAAATGTAATGTGGATACGTCACATCCAGATAGTCACATGAAACACCAGGTGTAAACGGGTCTGAAACGTCGGTGTAACGCTGTCAGTCATCCTTTCTGATCTCTCCTATTGGCCGTAGGTTGAAGCTGGAGGGCGGGGCGTTCAGGCGAAGGGTGGAGGCTCTGGATCTGATTGGCCGCCTGCAGATCATGACGGCTAAGCTGCTCGCACCGTTCCTGTCCTGCCTCAGCGATCAGTTTGTCTCCGTCCGTCAACAAGCCTGCCTCACCGCCGCCGCTCTGCCGACGGACGAGCTGGTGAGAGACGAGGAGGGAGAAACTTCAGCCTCTGACATGTCAGAAAGGTTCATTATAAAGCTCTAGTGCTGAATAAATGACGATAGGAAAACTGGAACTCTGAAGGTGTTACAGCTACAATCTGCAGCTTTTCTCCTTAAGACAGGAAGTGTACTATTAGCCCCGCCCTCCGGCCCCTCATTTGGTCGAGTTCCCGCCCCACCACCTGTCAGTCAACTTGATGATGTCATCTCTCCTGAGGCGTAAAGCCTCCACAGCCGATCTGACGCTGATGTTCACCGTGTTTCTGAACGTTTTGCTTCGCTCTTCTTCCTTTTTTCTTCTTTCCTCCATTGTTGTTGTTGCTGTGACTTCCTGCTCTGCGGCCTCCAGCCTCACCTTGACAGACACAACCGGCTCACCGCTGGCTCCGCCCACAAGACACACCCACAGGAAGTGGTTTACGCACCAAAACGTTTAGTAATGCTTCTCTCTGGGCAGGAACAGTGTACAGCAGTATCAGTCTGTTGTATCTCACTGTAATTACATTTAGAATACAGAGAAACATCCTCCAGGGTCACTGCTTCACTTTGCTTCAAAAGGTGATTTTTAGTCATTTGAAATCAAATTTGAAATAAATTCTAAGCACTTTTTTCTACCAAAGCATATAAACAGTGTCAGTCACTAAAACTAAATAATATGGGAACTTTAAAGTAAAATTGTAATATCTTTCAGCCAACGAGTTTTCAGACCAATCCTTGTCATTTCCTGCGGCTGAGAGGAAAACCTGTATTTTTTCCAAAGCGTTTCTCTGTGGGACGGAGCAACAGCTCAGCAGTACTTCAGCAAGCACGCAGTAAAACTGGGATTCTACAAATGGCTGCATCTATAACAGGATACAGTAAATAGACTCCACCATTTTATACACCTGTCTAGTCCATTAGCCTCAGGATTATCTCTGTATTTTGCTCTGCAGCCATATTCCAGCTCTCTCTTGTGAGGATGAATGTTGGTTTGTTTGGTTTCAGGTGTTGAATCGGCTGCTGGAGCTCCTGCAGGACGACCCGGCCTGGCAGGTCCGACTCTCCGCCATGAGAGGTGCATCGTCCTGCAAGACATTTACTGATCTGTGACACCAAACAGAGACAGAAACCCACAGAAAAGCAGTTTACTGGTTTACAACAGTTTGATGTCCAAGTGAGTGCAGAAACCCTGTGCTTCCTGGTTCCTGGAAACTGAGGCAGAGTGAGAGTTCTGTGTGTTGTTGCAGCTTTAGGTGCGTTGAGTTTGTCGTCCCGGGACGTCCAGGCGGAGCTGCTGCGGTGCCTGCAGAGGGAGGAGGAGGCGGAGCTTCGCCTGGCCGCCTGCCAGCTGCTGCAGCGCTGCGGAGCGCCGTCCGTCGAGCTGCAGAGCGTCCTGCTGAGACGAGTCGCTGTCGAACCCAACCTGCTGGTGCACAGGTGAGGAGGACGGGGGACGGGGGGTCGACCTGGGTCTATAGGAAGGATATGTGTGTATATATGTGGAGATACTGTGTGTGTGTGTGTGTGTGTGCGAAGAACAAGGGAGACCTGACAGTGCTCTGGCTTGACCTGGCCAACGCCTACGGCTCCATCCCCCACAAGCTGGTCCAGACAACCATGGTCAAGTATCATGAGCCGGGCCAAGTGGCAGATCTCATCCTGGACTATGACAGCCAGTTCAGTATGAGAGTCTCGACAGGGTCAGTAACATCACAGTGGCACAGACTGGAGGTGGGATCATCACAGGCTGGACCATCTCCATGATCCTCTTCACCTTGGCAATGAACATGATCGTCAAGTCTCCCAAACCGGAGTGTCGGGGCCCTCGGACCAAGTCGGGGACGCGTCAACCACCAATCAGGGCCTTCATGGATGACCTGACAGTCACCACCGAGTCAGTGCCAGGAAGCAGGTGGATCCTGCAGGGACTGGAGAACCTGATTCGATGGGCAAGGATGAGCTTCAAGCTGGCAAAATCAAGATCACTGGTGCTGAAGAAGGGGGCGAAGTCTGGGACATGTTCCGCTTCAGCATTGAAGGTACAACAATCCCAACTGTCTCTGAAAAGCCAGTGAAGAGCCTTGGCAAGGTGTTCAACAGCAGCCTGAAGGACACAACATCAGTCCAGGCTGCCTATCAGGAGCTGGAGGACTGGCTGAGAGCAGCTGACCGGTCAGGGCTTCCCGGCAAGTTCAAGGCGTGGATCTATCAGCACGGGATCCTGCCAAGGATACTCTGGCCGCTGCTTGTCTACGAGGTCCCCATCTCCATCTTAGAGACCTTGGAGAGGAAGGTCAGCAGCTGTCTCAGGTGGCTGGGACTGTCTAGAAGCCTCAGTACCATCGCCCTCTAGGGGAATAACACCAAGCTCAAGCTGCCCCTGAAGTCCTTTGAAGAGGTGACTCAGGCGAGAGAGGTGATGATGTACAAGGACGCTAGAGACCCGAAGGTGGCCCAGGCAGGGGTGGTGGTCAAGACCGGGATGAAGTGGAGAGCCGAGGAGGCGGTGCTGCAGGCAGAGTCTCAGCTACGTCACAGTGTCCTGGTGGGAGCAGTGACCCGGGGAAGAGCCGGTCTGGGAACGTTCTCTACTCCCCAGTATGACAAGGCCAAGGGGAAGGAGAGGCGCAGACCGGTTCAGGAGGAAGTGAGGGCGACTGTGGAGGACGAGAAGTCCAGCAGAGTCAGCATGAGACAGCAGGGAGCCTGGATGAGGTGAGAGCAGGCCATGGACCGACAAGTGACATGGACGGATCTATGGCAGAGCCTCAGCGCACCAAGTTCCTGGTTCAGGCGGTGTACGATGTCCTGCCCAGCCCGTCAAACCTCTTCAGCTGGGGCAAAGTGGAGTCTCCGGTCTGTCCGCAATGCCCAGGCAGAGGAACGCTGGAGCACATCTTGAGCTGCTGTCCAAAGGCTCTAGGACAGTGCCGGTCCACCCGGCACCATGACCGGGTGCCGAAACCCATCATGAAAGCCATCAGCACGGGAAACAACAGCTGCAGACGAGCGCGCCCCACCACTCAGACGAGCACCTTCATGAAGAGTGGAGAGCAGCCAGGAGCGGGAGCCGGGAAGCCGTCAGGAATCCTGGAAACTGCTCAGGACCGGCAGCTCTCTGTGGACCTGGAGAAGCAGCTGAAGGTCCCATGTCACATTGCCACCACTAGCCTGGGCCAGACATCCTCCTGGTCTCAGAGGCAACTAAGAGCATCATCCTTTTGGAGCTGACAGCACCATCCGGAGGAAGACCACGAGAGGAAGAGGGCCAAATATAAAGATCTTGTCATCGACTGCTGTAAGCAGGGCTGGAAGGTGAGGTGCAGGCCCACTGAGGGTGGCTGCAGAGGTTTGAGCCTTGAGTGATCTGGGCATCACCGGAGAGGGGAGGACCATGGGGAGGAGCAAATGCCACCTGAACACAAGCCGTGGTCTGATCAACCATGGCTGGGTCGCCTGGGCGAGGTGTCTGATGTTGGAAGACCCGAAACATCCGATGACCCCAGGTTACATCACTGGTGATGTGTTCAGGAGCATCTAGACATGTATGCTATCAATGTGTTATTTAACTCATAGCAGCCAGAGCCTGTTTAATGTAGAATTCAACCCAGTAAATGTGGAAAATGAGCAGATTAACAGACACATCTTCATCTGTTGTGGTATTCAGTGAGTGCTGACAGTTTGTGTGTTGCAGGCAGCTGCAGCAGCTGCTGCGGCGCTGCGGCTGCAGCCTGCAGGCGGAGCAGAGCGACGCGCGCAGCATCCAGACTCAGGTACCAATACAAACTTTATTCATAACTTCAATTACTTAAAACCAAAACTCTCAAAGTGTTTCAGTCAAAAGATTCAGAAACAAGATTACAGGAAAAGATGAAGACAGTGGAGAGAGAAACTGGTTTATTTGAAGAGTGAACAGTCTGAACTGGTTTATTGAACTGGTTTCTGAACCTGTCTGTGTCTGCAGCTGCAGCGTCTCTGCAGCATACGTGTCATCGCAGGTAAACTGCTGCTGCTGGAGGAGCTGGAGGAGGAACGGTATCCAGGCAACCGCCTCCAGACCGCCAGGCCGCTGGCAGAGCTGCTGAGTCAGCGATACACAGGTCAGACACACAGTATCGATCACCGCAAGACAACCAATCACTACTGATCACTAATATTAACCAATAGTATTTGTTTTCAGAAATGTTGCCTACTTCTGTTTTCATTTTCTTCTGTTTTCTTAAACTAACGCCACTCCAACTGTTCACTAGAATACTATGAAGCTATAAGAAAGATTAATAGGAACTTAATCAGATGGTAAACTGTATTTGACAAACCAACGCGGAAAATAGTTTAGCTGAGTTGATCCTCTGCAGCAGAGACGCTGTTAGACCTGAAGTCACCTTTTCATTTGCCAAATACAGTTTACCCTTATTAAGATGATACAGATGTTTGATAGAATTTCATCAGTATGAATGTAAAAACCTGAACATGTTTCTGTTGGAGCTCAGTGAGGCTCTGTGCTTTTATTCTTGGTGGAAGCTGAACAGCAGCAGGTTTGAGAAGTGCAGATCTCAAAATTTGGAAAATGAACGAGTAATTTTTATGATTTTATATTTTTAGAATTATTTGTGCAGCACAAATACAACAACCAGCTTCACATGTCAGAATTTATTATGTCTGATTTATAAAACAGAACAGTGCAGGTACTGATATTTACAACAGTTATTTTCTACAAAACAATTTATTTCAGAAACATAAAGCTGAAAAATACAAGAATAAAACTGTCAAACCAACAGTGTAAAAACTGTTATTCTGTTCAGTGTGCTGAAGACTTTTTCTTGTGCTCCCCAAATTAAGGCATGAAGATAATTCTTAATAAAGGCAGTAAAGGTATTTTAGTTGTTAAATGTCGAGTCTTGCTTCGATCTTTATAGCAGAAAAGCTCAACAGTGATCTTCAGCTCTTTGTTTTTCCAAGATGGATGAGCAGCGTTTTGGAGATGAACTCTTCTTCTGTGATTCCCTCTGGAACAGAAACCACAGCAGAGAGTTCGACGCCGGAAGCTTCCTCCTCCTCACCGGCCAATCAGCAGCCGAGGACTCATGTGACACGGAGCAGGAAGTGACTGCTTCTTAAAACCAAAGGAGTCTCATAATAAACACTCTGCTGATGTTGAGCAGTGAGTTCAGTCTTTATCAGTTAGAGGAAGTGATGCGTTTTACATTTCCACCTGTCAATCAAACAGTGTGGGCGGAGCTTGGATTTTCTGTTGATGCATCACTTCCTGTGGGCGGGTTCAGGCGGAGCTGTCAGTCAGCAGGCTGCTGCGGACTTCCTTCCACTGGAGAACCTGATAGGACAAATTCTCCACTTCAACCACCTGAGCCAGTAACTGGGCGAGAGAGGCATTCTGGGGGAGAGAGAGAGAAAGAGAGAGAGAAAGAGAGAGAAAGAGAGAGAGAGAGAGAAATCAGTGAAACATGTCATTCCTCCTCAGCCAATCAGTAGCAAGTAAACAAACGCTGTAGCGCCCCTTCGGCCAATCAGTGTAATTTAAAAAACGTCGGAGCGGAAAAATCCAATCAGCAGCATCAGAGATACGAAGCGTGCCAATCCAGAGCCCCGCCCCCTGATGACATCATCATGATGGACAGCTCAGTACCAGGCGGTCCAGGTGGGCGGCGCCGGCCGGACGGCTCCGCACGGCGCTCAGCTTCTCCTCCAGGTTTCCTATGAAGTCCAGCAGCAGCTTCACCGCCTCACACACACACCTGACACACACACACGCGCGCGCGCGCACGCACGCACGCACGCACGCACACACACACACGCACACGCACACGCACACGCGCACACGCACACGCACACACACACACACACACTGCTGCTTTAAACTTTATTCACACAGGAGGATTCACAGTAACACTAGACAGTATTATTACAGGTCAGTATAGATCTAGGTGCAGCAGACTGTATTACAGGTCAGTATAGATCTAGGTGCAGCAGACTGTATTACAGGTCAGTATAGATCTAGATGCAGCAGACTGTATTACAGGTCAGTATAGATCTAGATGCAGCAGACTGTATTACAGAACAGTATAGATCTAGATGCAGCAGACTGTATTACAGAACAGTATAGATCTAGATGCAGCAGACTGTATTACAGGTCAGTATAGATCTAGATGCAGCAGACTGTATTACAGGTCAGTATAGATCTAGATGCAGCAGACTGTACCTGTGCAGCTCTGCCTGCAGCGGCAGGCTGCTTCCGGCCAGCAGCCTCATCAGCCTCTGTCTCAGAACCACCTGCTCCTGCAGAACCTGCTGCAGGTGGCTGGAGAACCGCTGCAGAACCTGGAACCTCCCACCTGCAGGAGGGGGGGGGGGTAGGAGGTAGGAGACAGTGTAGGAGCCAGGAGGTAGGACAAAGGAAAGAACAGGCAGGAGACAGGGTACAAGAGGTAGGTAGTAGGAGACAAGGGTTAGGAGATGAGATGTAGGAGATAGGAGACAGGAGGTAGGGGGAAGGAGATAGGAGGTAGGAGGTAGGAGGCAGGACAGAAGCAACAGTAGAGGAAGAGAACAGTAGAGAAGAAATAGAATATAAAAAGAATATGGAAGAAGATGAGTAGAATAGAATAAAATGTGACAGAATAGAAGGAACAGGATAGAACAGAATATGAAAGAGTAAAAGGAAAAAAATGAAATAGAAAGTTGGTTTGAGCAGAACGGAGTGATGAGAGAGGAAGAGAAGAATCAGATTCAGATGGAACAAAACAAAACAGAAGGGAAGAGAGAATGGAGGGAAAAGTAGAAGAGAAGAAGAACGAGTGATCAGTTCAGGGCTGCAACTAACGATTACTTTCATTATTGATTTTTTTTTTTAGATAAATCGATTAATCATCTAGTCTATAAAATGTCAGTGTCTGCTCTCTCTCTCTGTCTCTCACACACACACACACACACACACACACTCTCTCTCTCTCTCACACACACACACACACACACACTCTCTCTCTGTCTCTCTCTCTCTCACACTCTCTCTCTCTCTCTCTGTCTCTCTCACACTATCTCTCTCTCTCTCTCTCTCTGTCTCTCACACACACACACTCTCTCTCTCTCTCTCTCACTCAGGTAGAGCGGGTGTGTGATGTCGGCGCTCTCCTTCTCCGCCTGCAGCAGCTCCATCTGCAGCTGCAACTGAAACGAGAAGAAGAAGAAGAAGAAGACGGTCTGGGAGTCAAACCTGCGGCTCTGAAGCTCCGCCCACTGAGCCGCAGCGCAGGTCACAGGTTCAAATCCCTCCAACACACATCAACACCTCAACACCTGAGTCCCTGAGCAACGCCACCACCAACAACCAGCTGCAGAGAATATTCTGAGTCTCTGCAGGTTTCAGAAAAACACTCTGAAGAGAAACTAAAGCAGCCAGCTTCTGACCCAACAGCTGATGAAAGTTATGAAACTATAAACTATAAATAATACATTAAATACATTTGAACTTGAACTGTATTTAGTAAAGCAGATACAATGACTTCAGAATTTTAAGGCCTTAAAATTAGATTTGTTTTCTTCTTTTTTTAAATTTTGGATTTCTTGTATTTAAATAAAAAAAGAGATGCTGTCAGACCTCGTCCAGCCGCCTCCTGGTCTGGATCTGCTGCTCCGCCTGCAGGAGCTGAGGGGAGAAGGCGGAGCTCTGCCCGGAGGCGGAGTCTATCTCCTCCTATAGGACGAGGAGACGGCAGGGAGAACCAATAGGAGAGTTAGAGACGACCTCCGCAGTCTTACAACACCGTGCAGGATGACCTTTGCTGCTCATGAGACTGTCCGGAGGCTGCGGGACAGGATGAGTCTCCTGCTGCTGCTGTGCAGGAAACCTTCAGGGCAAATCTGGGTCAAAATCTGCAGCAGCAGTCACTGACAAATCTGACAGTGAAACCAGATGAAATAAACTGCTGCATCACCGTCATCCTGCCTCCTCTTCTCTACGGAAAATGTAATAATTTAATAACTCGTTTCATAGCATCTGTGTTATGGTCTAAGGCTCTGTCTGATGTTTGCTCTGCATCCAACAGCCAGCTGGACTAATCACAGATATTATCTCCTGGCTGTTTACGGTTCAGTAGCGGTTTCTTTAACGGTTCAGTTTCTTGTCTCTGATTGGTTGGTGAAGCTCTGTGATCACCAGCTTAAAGGAGCAGTTCACCCAAAGTGTTATGAGTCACTTTCTCTCATTTTGTGGATATTTTCTGTTCTTTTTCTGAACTCTAAAGATCCCCCCCCCCTCCTCACCTGGCTCAGCGCTCCTCTGGACACACACCTGACCAGCAGGCTGGCAGCAGGAGACACCGAGAACACACACAGGTCCTGGGTCAGCTGGCTCATCTGGACTGAAACACACACACACACACACACACACACACACACACACATATCAGCCAGCTGGACTTTATCTCCTGTGTGGACAGAAGCCAAACTCCATCCAAAAACCTGGCAGCTGTGTGACCTTGCTTATCAGTAAAGATACAAACCAAAATAAAATCTGACTTTAGACCTTCTCTCTCCTGCACTCCTCATACAATGACCAGAACTTTAATTCAATACAATTGAGTACAATTATTTTTTGGGACTGGTCCCGCTGCTCTGCGCCCTCTGCAGTCTGTTCTGGTGGAAGCAGATTATTCATTATGGGAGAAACAGGAAACCAATTCTAAAAACTGTAATGTTATTGAAATAATTGACATTTTGTGTATTGGGTGCATGCCGAACTGGAGACTGGCTCCTCTAGATTCAGACTGTGTTGAGTTTTGTTCTGCCAAGTGTGTGTGTGTGTGTGTGTTTATCGAAAAGCAAGGCAGCATTAAACGCTCAGATTTGTGAATGTAGTTTGGCGTGACGTCAGTCCGGACGGATCGGAACTGAACTGGCACCGAAACCATCAGAAGTGGATTTTGTCGACAGCGCGAGTGAAACAGATCAGCCAGTTAAAGTTATATCATGAAACTCATGATATCTGGTAATAACGGAGGTGATTTGGTGTTTTCTTCTTACCGGTCAACAGTCAGATTCTTGTCTAAAACCTTCAGCTCAGTTTAGCTCGGCTCGGCTCGGCTCGTCCCGCCTGGCGGTTTGTTTTGTCTCCGCTCTTCTTCTCTGCAGGTTTAACAGTCACTTCCGGTGAGGAGCAGGAAGCAGGAGCAGGTCTGACTGCCTCCAGCGGAGGGGAGATCAGGTTTAGTTAGACCGGAGGCAAGGAGATTTTAAGTCAAAATAAGAGTAAAGTAAAAAATTGTCACTTTGGAAAATGAAAAATGTAAATAAAAAATGTATTGATGTGCACCAAACAATAAAAAAAATCGTATGAAAAGACTTGGTTCCATTTGTGAGCTTTACAGCCGAACAAATCGTATTTTAGTGGCGGCCTGTTAATATATGCTGTGAGAAGGGCGTTGTGAAAATATAAATTGTATTAGTTTACAGATTAATCATAAATACATTCTTTCCCACTTCTGCGTTTTATATTACTCAAAAGAAAACTTTTAACACGTATTCGCCAATAAGACTTTTATTTTGAAGCTTATTACCGGAAGTCTTGTTTGTAATTCTGGCTAACTTGACACGGGTAGTGCCAGCAGCCTGCTAGCTGCATGTCTGTCTGTACAGAAGTGGATTCTCCGGCTGTCTGTCGGCTGTAACGCCTCGACAGCTCTGCTGTTAGTTGTATTATATCAAAGATTTTACTTGGAGCGACTTTCTTAAAGATTTGGACGAAAACCTCCAGTTTTACGCCTGTTTTCTGACGTAAGTAAAACTGCTGTGTTAGCTAAGCTAGCTGCGGCTAGCTGGCTAACGCTACCTTGCTCGTTTCATATTTGGCTGAAACCACACCGATGAGCTCGGTGTGTTTCCTCCCGACGGAGCGGGCAGGACGTGGGTTAAAGTGTTGACTTGATTACAGTCTCTTGGTTCTTGTCACTGACAGCTAGCTGTCTAGCTAGCTAGTGTTTCCAGTCGTGTTGCTTGTTGTTGGTGTGACGCTGACACCGCCCTCCTGATCTGATCCTCTGCTGCAGGGAGTTCAGCCTCACAGCGTCACTTCCCACTGGAGAGAAGCTTCAAACCCCTCAGCTGATCCTGTTTGGACAGACTCTGTCCCGCCACTTTACCACTAGACTCACTGCAGCTCCACCCCAGTGTCCCTGGTGGTGGTGTTGGTGTTGGGGGGGCAGGAGCCGGAGGCCCGGGACCGTTTCCTGGACAGTTTCCTGGTCCACAGCAGTCCAGATGGGGAACAGCGCTCTGAAGTCTCACCTGGAAACTTCCCAGAAGACCGGAGTCTTCCAGCTGACTGGGAAGGGACTGCCAGAGGTACGAGACTGTCTGCCTGCCTGTCTGTCTGTCTGTCTGTCTGTCTGCCTGCCTGCCTGCCTGTCTCTCTGTCTATCTGCCTGCCTGTCTGTCTGTCTGTCTCTACCTGTCTCTCCTCTGTCCTCACCATTAACACTGCCAGTATTGGTGGTTTGATTCTCATTAAAGATGTATGAGTCTCCTCTCCTGCTCTGTGAGGCTGTTTGGATGAAAGCCTGGATGAGTTTGTCTTCTTGGTGAGACGGAGGTTTCCAGAAGACTCTCCGTCTGTTTGAAACGAACCTCGGCTCTCAGCCTCGTGCAGATTAACACTTCTCCGTCTGTTTTTGATGGATATTAAATCTCTGAGTGGCTCTTTAATCTGAAGCTGAACCCAGATCAGCAGTCTGGCTGTTTACTCTCTGCTGTCTGATCTTTGCTTCAGCAGATTATTCCTGTTGATTTTTCTACTAAAATGAATTTCCTCCATTTGAAAATATAATGACTGACGGCTCAAAACGAAACCAAATGATTTGACTCTTTAAAGGACAGCAGGGAACTCAAGTGTACGGCTGCAACTCACAATTATTTTCATTATCGGTTGATCTATCGGTTATTTTTTTCGATTAATCATTTAGTCTCTAAAAGCCGAAAGTGATGTCATCCGTGATGTCATAAAATTTGTCTCCAAACAGCCCAAAGTGATTCTTCAGGTTTCTTCCTCAGTCAGGAAACACAAAGATTCATTTAATAAAGAGATGAAACAGAGAAAAGCAGCAAATCTGAGAAGCTGGAACCAGGAAATGTTTGGTGTTTTTACTGATAAACGACTAAAATGATTCATGAATTATTAAAAACTTTCTGTTGCTTGACTAATCGATAAATTGACTAATCGATTCAGCTTTGTCTTTGGTGGACTAAGTGAGGCACTTTAACACACCGGATCCTTTAAAGTGTAAAGCACTTAGTAACTTTGTTTTGAAAAGTGCTATACAAGTAAAGTTATTTATTTATTTATTGATTGATTTTACAGCTCCTGAATGTTGAACTTCAGGCAGTGCATTTCCTCCTAATTGGATATCTAGCGTTTTGAAAATTGACTGAAGAGAGATTGATGTGTATTTCATGTTTTGGGACTAATGATGTTGTTGTTGTTGTTGTTGTTGTTGTTGTTGTTGTAGTTCCCGGAGGAGCTGCAGCGGCTGACCTCTAACCTGCGGACGGTGGATCTGTCCGGTAACAAGATCGAGGTTCTTCCTGCTGCGATTGGAAACTTTCTGCAGCTGAAGAGTTTGACGCTCAACTCCAACAAACTCAGTGAGTCTCTGCTGCTTCCCTCCGGACACGTGACCGACGCCGCGTTCAGGTTCTGCTGGGAAAGTCCGACATCCGGGACTTCCCAGTCGGCTGCTGAACAGCGTTGCTTTCATGTGAGATTTTGTCTGAAAATCAAAACTGGAAAACAAACAATAAACAAACACAGACGTCCTGCAGCTGAACAAGTTAATCTGACTTCTATCTATCTGGGTGTTTTCTTTCTGTTGACTGACACACAACTTTATTTTTTCGCCTTGTTCAGAAGGTTAAAGGTCACCGTTGCATCATAACTCGGAAACTCGGGTAGCAAAACTTTCTCAGAGTTTTCAACTTAATCATCCGACTTTGGAGAGCGTTCATGTGATATTTCAAAGCAGGAAATTCATGTTTCCGATATATCTGATGCACATGAACGCACCATGAGTCTGTGAAATGTATTTCCCACTTCTGCACTTTATATTACTAAAAAAAACCTTTAAACACGTTTGCCAATGAGACCTTTATTTTGAAGTTTATACCCGGAAGTCTTGTTTGTCGTGGCTAGCTTGACGCTGAGCGCAGGTGTAACGTTCCCTGTTCTCCTCAGCTGTTCTGCCCGGTGAGATGGGGAAGCTGAAGAAGCTGGAGACCCTCAGTCTGAGCGGGAACCGGCTGCAGCAGCTGCCCGCCTCGCTCGGCCAGCTGCGCGCGCTGCGGACCCTCTGCCTGGCCGGGAACCAGTTCCGAGAGTTCCCCCCCGGCCTGGGAACCCTGAGGCACCTGGACCTGCTGGATCTGTCCCGGAACCACATCCAGAACGTTCCGGCCGAGGTCTCGGAGCTGCAGGCCATCGAGATCAACCTCAACCAGAACCAGGTACGACAACCTGAACCAAAACCAGGTACCAGGACCTGAAATAGAACCAGATACCAGGACCTGAAATAGAACCAGATACCAGGACCTGAAATAGAACCAGATACCAGAAACGGCACAAACCACACCACCACAAAACTACCAGAACAGAACAATGTACCAAACCCTAACCAGATCCAGGTACCGGAACCTCAGACAGAACTTCCAACAGAACCAGACACTAGAACCCTGAACCAGGTACAGAACCAGGTACATCAGCAAAACCTATGCACCAAAATATCAGATAAATCCAAGTACCAAAAGCTCAGAACTAGACACAAGAACTTTAAACCAGAGCCAGGAACCAGAACCTCCACCAGAACCAGACACTTGAACCCTGAACTGAACCAGGTACATGGACTAAAGCTAGGGACTAGAATCTCAAAAACCAGGTATCAAAAACTCCACCTTGCCCCCAGAACCTCAAATCAGAACCCCAGACCGAATCTCCAACAGAACCAGATATTAGAACCCTGAACAGAACCAGGAACATCAACCAAAACTAGAGTCTCACACAAAAACTCAGAACCAGATAAATCTAATAGAACCTGGATATCAGCACCTTAAACCAAAACCAGCTACAAGAACCTTAAACCCAGAACCAGGTACCAGAACCTCTAACAGAACCAGATACTAGAACCCTGAACTGAACCGTGCACATCAACTAAAAGTACGGACCAGAATCTCTGACAAAACCAGCTACCAAAAACTAGATACAAGAGAGATACAAACCCTAACCCTAACCCCTTTAATAGAATCTTGGCACCAGAATCTTAAACCACAACCAGGTGCAAGAACCTTAAACCAGAACCAGGTACCAGAATCCCCAAGAGAACCAGGTATCAGAACCTTAAACCAGAACCAGGTACCAGAATCCCCAAGAGAACCAGGTATCAGAACCAGGTACCAGAACCTTAAAGCAGGACCGAGACCCTCTCCTCCTCCCCCCTCAGATCTCCATGTTGTCGGCGGAGGTTTCTCGGTGTCCCCGGCTGAAGGTTCTCCGTCTGGAGGAGAACTGTCTGGAGCTGACCTCCATCCCTCTGTCCATCCTGGGCGCCTCCCAGGTGTCCCTGCTGTCTGTGGAGGGGAACCTGTTCGAGGTGAAGAGGATGAGGGACCTGGAGGGCTACGACAAGGTGAGGACCATAAAGTTTCATCTCGCCGCGCCGATCCGGTTTTCTGCGGCAGATTCAGATTGAAAAGATGCATTTTACCCAGACTGAAGACCAGGAGGAAGAACAGGGGCCAGAGGCATAAAGATAGACCTGGTCTTAGACTTAAACCTGACTTTAAGTCAAACCTGCTATAGATGCTTATATTTCCCTGTTGTACTACTTCTTGATTGCTGTAGATCTCTAATGTTTCTCTCTAGAGACTCTCTCTCTTCTTCAGGTTCTTTCCAAAAACCAAAGATTTGTCATCTTGTATGAAACAGCTTCAGTGTTTAAGCTTCCCGCTCTGACAGTTTGGCCGACTTGTTGCCATAACAACAAAGTTCTTAACTCAAGATTAGCCGGGGGGAGGGGCTAACTGTCCCACCTCAACATAAGTCAGTTGTAATATTTACGTAACAGTCTTAATTAGCCGAGTCCAACCTGAGAATCTAAGACCAGTCTACAGCTCAGACTAGTCTTAAACAGCTTTATACTCTCACACTACTACAGCTGCTACTGAAGGTACTACTTCAACTACTTAAAACACTGAAACAACTATTACTGTAGTACTACTACTGCTTCTACTACTAATACTGCAGCTACTACAACTACTGCTAGGTCAGGGCCAACGATCAGGGTGAACCCCACCCACCTGGGACTCCAAGGAGGTGAAAACAAACACTAAGAATCGTACACAAACACTGTCTGACCGGTTCTGGAGTTCAGCCGCTTGACAAAACAAAACCGCCTCGACTGTAAAACACTAAAGAATTATTAATTATTATTTAGAGTTTATTAAAACCAAAACCATGATGAACACACACAGCGTCCGTCTGTGATATCTGCTGGTTGACTTGTGTCACATCATGTCAGTACAGATAACTGTTTTGGTTTTAGGTTTTATTTATTCGCACCATAAAAAAGAACAATAAAGACAATTCAAAACATAAAAAGCCTTGTGCTGGTGATGTGACATATGCTCCAACTTCAGCTAACGTTAAAGCCACAGTGGAAATAAGTCTTTGTTGTGTTATCCTTCACAAACAAGCTGTAAGGTAATCCTGCTTTTTGTCTTTGTTGAATAAACTAAATATCAGCATCGCCTGGTTCAAAACTTTATTAAGTAAAGAGTAAACCTCAAATATGAACTGTTAGCCTGCAGTCAGCTGACATGACTTTTCAAACACAATGTAGACTAACGGAGTGTGTTTCCCCTGGCAGGTTAACAGATGGAACATGAAGTGTGTGTTGTGTCTTCAGCTCGTTTCCTGTCGGCTCAGAGCAGACGGACTTCAGTCTGTTTCCCTCTGAAACTTTTCACTCTGACAGCAGAGCTGCTTCTGTAATCCTGTCTGCATAATCTCTGTCAAATATAGACCCAACCACCGGGATTATAATCCTGACTGACAGGCAGACAGACAGGCAGACAGGCAGACAGACAGACAGGCAGACAGACAGACAGGCAGGCAGACAGACAGACAGGCAGGCAGACAGGCAGACAGACAGACAGACAGACAGGCAGACAGGCAGGCAGGCAGACAGTCAGACAGACAGACAGACAGACAGACAGGCAGGCAGGCAGACAGTCAGACAGACAGAGGAGAGACGACTATGTCCATAAATCATACTGAACTCCAAACTCTTCAAATCAAACCTTCAATTTAAAGGATAAGTCTGTTTTTTAATGCATTTCTTACCGTCAACAAATCCTATGAAAATAACAAAATCATCAATGAATTTGTTCTGCCAACAAGTCTGGTCCATGTAGCGGTCCCAGTGCAGCCTCATGTCCCAGCAGCCATAGAACTGCATTGTATTAAAAACTATTAAACCCGTCCCAGAGCCATGCTGCTGCTCTGCAGCATATTTCATCATCACGATGCACCGGGCCGGACGACTTTTTCCTCAAACGACTTAATAAGCCGACCGTAAACACGTTTTCATCTCGGGAAAGTAGTTCCGCAGCACAGAAAATAGTCCCCGGCGTAATGAAGGATTTGTTCCCGTTTGAATTTGATTTGGTAATAACTACAACAGTCTGACTTTTCATGGTAACAGTTAGAGATTTTTAAAATGTAAACTATGTCTTTGTGAGCTGTGTTTAAAGGTTTTTAGCTTACAGTTGGAGCCAATGACTTCCGGGTTGACGGATAAAGGGAACGTGGGAAGTCAGAAAGTAACGGGAGGAGAGCAAACACATTGTTGATTTTATTATTTTCATAGGATTTGTTGACGATAAGAATGTGTTTTAAAACACCAGCTGAATCCTTTAAGCTGTGATTTTGAAACTAAAAGAGTTGGTTCTCTGCTCATAACTTGAAGCTCGTTTTTCCTCTGTTCCTTCAGCAAGAAAATCACCTAAACTGCTTCATATTTATATGAAGATACAGGAAGCAAAGACTCTGCTGCCAGCCTCCTCAGACTCAACATGTTCATGTTCCTCACATCAGAGTTCGTCTCACCGGCTCCTGTTAATCATTCATGCTTCCAGTTTACAGCTTCTTATCACAGTATTGGAACAGATTAACTTTATTGGTCCTAGATTAACTTTATTGATCCTGTGGGGAAATCGAGTTACTGCAGCAGCAAAGAAGATGATTTAGAAAAGCTTAGAGCAGATAGAAGATAAAACAATAACTCCATATTCATCCATACTAGTGTTTCTGATCCAAATGTCTCGTTAGAATCGGTTCAGGTTAAAGGAAAACTCCTCAGCTGTTAGAATCAGCTGTTGGTTTCTGTCTCCATTCAGTAGTTTGTTGTGTTTTTCTTCTTCCTGGATAACCGGCCAATCGTAGACGAGGTGACGTCACCTCCAGATATTTCTTTGATATCAGAAAATGTTTCATGGATCTAAAACCTCAGCGGTTAGATCAGGTTCTGGTGTCAGTCTCTTCTTCTGGTGTTTCTCTCTCAGTACATGGAGCGCTTCACCGCCACCAAGAAGAAGTTCACCTGAGACGGAGCAGCGTGGAGCCGAAGCGGAGCGCCGCCTGCAGGCCGGAGGCCGAACCGCAGCCACGGCATCTTAACCTCAGCCGCTTCTACCGCTACAGACTCACACGATGGAGCCCGGACGGCGCCGCCTGCTGGCGGAGCTGCAGGCTGCGAGGCGTCCAGCCGGTTCAACACTGCAGCGCTTTAACACACAGACTGCTCACTGAGAGCTGCACATGGAAACAGCAGATCAATACAGACCAATACAGATCCATACAGACCAATACAGATCCATACAGCCCAATACAGATCCATACAGATCCAATACAGATCCATACAGCCCAATACAGATCCATACAGATCCAATACAGATCCATACAGACCCATACAGATCCAATACAGATCCATACAGATCCAATACAGATCCATACAGCCCAATACAGATCCATACAGATCCAATACAGATCCATACAGACCCATACAGATCCAATACAGATCCATACAGATCCATACAGATCCAATACAGATCCATACAGATCCAATACAGACCCATACAGACCCATACAGATCCAATACAGATCCATACAGATCCATACAGATCCAATACAGATCCATACAGATCAATACAGATCCATACAGATCCATACAGATCCATACAGATCAATACAGACCCATACAGATCCATACAGATCAATACAGATCCAATACAGATCCATACAGATCCATACAGATCAATACAGACCCATACAGATCCAATACAGACCCATACAGATCCAATACAGATCCATACAGATCAATACAGATCCAATACAGATCCATACAGATCAATACAGATCCATACAGATCAATACAGATCCATACAGATCAATACAGATCCAATACAGATCCATACAGATCCATACAGATCCATACAGATCCATACAGGAGTTAACACTGGAAGAGAGAGACACTATCGACGATCAATGTGTTTTTCACTGACTGACTGTTTGACTGTTTGACTGTTTAACAGACTGACTGACTGACTGACTGACTGTTTAACAGACTGACTGACTGTTTGACTGTTTAACAGACTGACTGACTGACTGACTGACTGTTTAACAGACTGACTGACTGACTGACTGTTTGACTGTTTAACAGACTGACTGACTGACTGACTGACTGTTTAACAGACTGACTGACTGACTGACTGTTTGACTGTTTAACAGACTGACTGACTGACTGACTGACTGTTTAACAGACTGACTGACTGACTGACTGTTTGACTGTTTAACAGACTGACTGACTGACTGACTGACTGTTTAACAGACTGACTGACTGACTGACTG
Organism: Centroberyx gerrardi; assembly: GCF_048128805.1. NCBI lineage: Eukaryota > Metazoa > Chordata > Actinopteri > Beryciformes > Berycidae > Centroberyx > Centroberyx gerrardi. Next base: position 300,222 of record NC_136013.1, read on the forward strand.
ACTGACTGTTTGACTGACTGTTCAGTCTGTTGTGAATTAGCACATTAGCATCAGGTCTGTGGCTCAGGGACAGACGCTGCACTGACATTAATATTCATATTCACAGAATGTACCGGTCTATCACACTGATTGATCTGCAGCTGGGTGCTCCTCTCTCATCGTCACCACAGGAAGAGTTCACTTCCAGAATGCAGTTTGTCCAGTTTGGTTCAAAACAAAACTTTTCCTGACGTTTAGAAACTGACCTGCAGCTTCCTGTCGGTTTCAGAAGTCCCATCATCTGATTTGATTTCTTACTATCGGCGACTTCAGAGGAGGAGTTGGACCTTTATATCAGATATCAAATATTCAATATATCAGATATCTGATATATTGACTGGTTTTGGATCTGAACTCTTCTTCTGTGCCGTGAACCGCTTCCAAATCCTCCAGCTCCTAAACCTGGTTTTACAGACGGAGCTAGTCCTGGTTCAGTCTGGACAGTTTGAATCTTGTACATAATGAACCTATAATGAATATAATGTTCCTGCAGAAGAAGAAACGCCGGGAGACGATGATGAAGATGATGAAGCGTTTTTTAAATTCTCCTATTGAAGGAATTATGTTTTCATCCACATTTCTCTTTCCAGCACGCAGTAACCTGATGGTCCAGAAATATTTAACTTTTATTTAATGGTTTTATTTAATATGTTTCTGTAACATTAATTGCAATTTTCCGTTTAACTTCCGTTTATCTCAAAACGCTCATTAACTCTTTGTTGTTTAACGACCAGCTGAGGGTTTAAAGGACAGTTCAGCCTCGTTTCAGGTTTTTACTCATTTATTTTGCATTTTCCATTCCTTTAATGTTAATTCTGACAGTTTTAAGATGCATGAACTACGATTAAAGATATTTTTAAATCAGTGTTTCCAAACCTCTCAGCTCATTCCCTCCCATTCAGTTCAAACAGCAGAGAGAACAGCTGAGACTGGTTCAGTCTGAAGATAATCATCACAGCTCAGATTGAACCTGCCGCTCTCTTTACTGGGAGGAACTCTGATATTTAGACAGAGTTTAGTTCACAATATTTACTGTGGAAAACAACGAAGACGAAGGAAAAATATGAAATATCTGCTAACCATCACCAAGCTGAAAACCATCTGCAGGGATGGAGCACAGACTGAACCGTCCTTTAAATTATTGATCTGTGAGCGATTCATCTGGTCTGTTGCTGCAGTTTGAGTTTCTCTTCTCTCGGTCTGTTCAGCCATGGTGGCTAATGCTAACTCCCCAGTTCTTCTTCTTCTGGTGATTCAGACCAGACTCCGGCTGCTCAGAACAGACAGAGGAGAAGACACATGAACTGATAGAGGCTGAATCATGTTGAGGGAGGGAGAGAGAGAGAGAGAGAGAGAGGGAAACGTCTCAGATTATCACTGTAACATGTTGGGAGTTTGTCTTTGTCTCTCCTCACTACACTGATTATAAAGATTTATCAGCAAATCCTGTCTGCCTCCTTTCTGTTTCCATCCAGGAGAGACGATCTGCTTCTCCTGATCCGATTCAATACATGCAGAGGTGGAGACTCGAGTCACGTGACTCGGACTCGAGTCACATGACTCGGACTCACATCACAGATTGAATTGCTTGAGATTTGACTTGATGCATGAAGAGAAGACTTGACTCGGGTCCTGGTGACTTGTCACTATAACCAGTCTGACAGAAAGATAGTTGATCCTACAGCAGCACTAAGCAGTCTGACAGAAAAATAGCTAATTAACCAAAAGAGCAAAACAGAAAAGCACAGAGACAGTTTAAGAGAATATTTTGTCTGTTTGTGAACACGAGGAATTTTGGCAGGAATAGCTAAATGTCTTTAAAACAGGCTTTTCATGCTTCGTGGCTTTCTGTAGAAAACTGCTAAGGCTAATGTTAACCAAGCATCTTCTGTCAGAATCTAGCTAGCATAAAATAATGAACGTACTTTAACATCTTGGCTTCTCTTAGCCACTGTTCATCGATTTTGTATTTAATTAAACAGCTAACTTTAATAGCATTAAGACAACTTGTGATCTGGGCGTGGCGGGCGGGGCGGGGCGGGAGGTTTGGCGCAGAGGAAAGCTGCACGTCATTGGCTGAAGCTTGGCTTGATTCTATTGGCTGCCAAAAGAAAGCGGCTGGATTTCTGTCAGAATTGTATTGGTATCGGCCTTCAAAAGCCCCATCTGAGTGGAACCCAGCTGATGTCACCATGAGGACAGCGGCGTGCAGTGTGATGTCACCGTGAGGACAGCGGCGTGCAGTGTGATGTCACCGTGAGGACAGCGGCGTGCAGTGTGATGTCACCGTGAGGACAGCGGCGTGCAGTGTGATGTCACCGTGAGGACAGCGGCGTGCAGTGTGATGTCACCGTGAGGACAGCGGCGTGCAGTGTGATGTCACCGTGAGGACAGCGGCGTGCAGTGTGATGTCACCGTGAGGACAGCGGCGTGCAGTGTGATGTCACCGTGAGGACAGCGGCGTGCAGTGTGATGTCACCGTGAGGACAGCGTCGTGCAGTGTGATGTCACCGTGAGGACAGCGTCGTGCAGTGTGATGGACAGCGGAATTATTCTGACCTACACTGTGATGAAGTGCATTAAAACTAGGCACCTTTAGACAGTGATCACCATAAGGCAAATATCCACCAATTGAAACAAAATTCAATGGTATTCAGAATAGCACTCATTTATACTTTCCCCTTAAAAGACCCTATTGACTTACATCAGTTCATTTTATACTGCTGATGATGATGTGTAGTCATTTATCTCATTAAGCTTTACATCAGCCTGTTAGACTCTGCAGAAGTTCAGGTGGTTTCACCCTCCATTACAATCCTGAGCAAACCTCCAGTCCACCAACCCTCCAGTCCACCAAACATCCAGTCCACCAAACCTCCAGTCCACCAAACATCCAGTCCACCAAACCTCCAGTCCACCAAACCTCCAGTCCACCAAACCTCCAGTCCACCAAACCTCCAGTCCACCAAACATCCAGTCCACCAAACCTCCAGTCCACCAAACATCCAGTCCACCAAACCTCCAGTCCACCAACCCTCCAGTCCACCAAACCTCCAGTCCACCAAACCTCCAGTCCACCAAACATCCTGTCCACCAAACCTCCAGTCCACCAAACCTCCAGTCCACCAACCCTCCAGTCCACCAAACCTCCAGTCCACCAACCCTCCAGTCCACCAAACCTCCAGTCCACCAAACATCCTGTCCACCAAACCTCCAGTCCACCAAACCTCCAGTCCACCAACCCTCCAGTCCACCAAACCTCCAGTCCACCAACCCTCCAGTCCACCAAACATCCTGTCCACCAAACCTCCAGTCCACCAAACCTCCAGTCCACCAAACCTCCAGTCCACCAAACATCCAGTCCACCAAACCTCCAGTCCACCAAACATCCTGTCCACCAAACCTCCAGTCCACCAAACCTCCAGTCCACCAAACCTCCAGTCCACCAAACCTTCAGTCCACCAAACCTCCAGTCCACCAAACCTCCAGTCCACCAAACCTCCAGTCCACCAAACCTCCAGTCCACCAAACCTCCAGTCCACCAAACCTCCAGTCCACCAAACATCCAGTCCACCAAACATCCAGTCCACCAAACATCCAGTCCACCAAACCTCCAGTCCACCAAACATCCAGTCCACCAAACCTCCAGTCCACCAAACCTCCAGTCCACCAAACCTCCAGTCCACCAAACCTCCAGTCCACCAAACATCCTGTCCACCAAACATCCAGTCCACCAAACCTCCAGTCCACCAAACCTCCAGTCCACCAAACATCCTGTCCACCAAACCTCCAGTCCACCAAACATCCAGTCCACCAAACCTCCAGTCCACCAAACCTCCAGTCCACCAACCCTCCAGTCCACCAAACCTCCAGTCCACCAAACATCCTGTCCACCAACCCTCCAGTCCACCAAACCTCCAGTCCACCAAACCTCCAGTCCACCAAACAGACTTCTATCAGTAAAACGGCAACTTTTAAAACCAAAAGTGACGTCAGGCCGTCAGCGTCACGCTGCTGTCTCACCTGCAGTCTGGAGACTCTGATCTCAGGTGTGACACTGCGCTAGTCCTCCACCAGGCGGCGGTCATGCGCAGTGAGTCTTCACAGTCAACCCCGCCCCCCCCCCCCCCCCCCCCCCCCCCCCCCCCCCCCCCCCCCCACACACACACACACACACACACACACACACACACACACACTCCCCAACACACACACACACCTCCTCCCCCTCCACATTCCTCAGAGCGCGAGCCCACCAGTCTGCTCGTGTCAAGCTTGACAGAATTAAAAATAGAACTTCCGGTTACATTTTTCAAAATAAAACATTCAAGAACTACAAATGTATTGCAATGATTTGTGAGAAACACAAAGTAAAGAGACGGACGGTCAAAGATATATTTATTAACATCAACACTTAATAATAATAAACCTTTCATCTTCCGCACTTATCAAAGGAGTTTGTTAAGTGCTTTACAAGAAGGAATAAAAACAAGAAGGACTTTAACCCTGTTATGTTAAAATTAACAAACGTCTTTCATGTTTGGGGTCAAATTGACCTCAGAAGTTTAAACCTACAAAAAAACTGATTGTAATTGAAAGTGTTCCCCGAGTTTCCACTTCAGAACATCAGCAGGAAACACAGCAGTCAGTCAGTAATGAAAATAAACCAATAAACAGTCAATTAGTCATTAAAATATTTTTTCAAAGAGCTGACAGGACAGAAAATCTTCAGGTGAGAGAAAACTCAAAGAGAAGTGGTTTAGAGGGCTGTGTGTGTGTGTGTGTGTGTGTGTGTGTGTGTACGCTGTGTACAAAGTGTGTACAGGAGCTTGAAAACACATCATCATGTTATATTTGATGTTTACCAGTTTTCCACATGAAATTAGGAAACGTCAAGAAATATCAAGATGAAATGTTGAATGGAGTCAAACTGACCCCAAACATAACAGGAGGGTTAAAAACAATAGTCAAATATTTAAGGAAGAGATAACAATAGAAACACATTAAAAAGAGAGGTGATAAAAATATATTGGAAAAATCTGTAGTTAATGAAATGTATCTGTAGTATATGAAATTATAATTGGTGTTTTTTTCCCTAAAATGTCCATTGTTTTAGTATAGTTGCTTGCCCCAAAAAGTGTTTTAAAAAATAAATAAATAATAATAATAATAATAATAATAATAATAATTTTACGCTTTTATTTTGAAGTTAAATTCGACCGATTTCCGGTCTTCTCCTGTCTAACGGTGTCGAGCTTGACGGAGCTTTCTGCTCCCGGAGGAAAACAACAGCGATGTGTGAAAGTGGTTTGCAGTTTTGAAACAAACTTATCTGAACCGTCCGCCGTCTTCTCCGCTGCAGGGAACTGAACCGTCTCCGTACCGGACTTTACGTGTCTCTTCCTCGGTGTTCTGCAGCACTTTTTCCCGGTAAAACTGTCGCGTTTCTCCTGGATGAATTTTATCCGACGAACCTCCTCCAATCTCCGACTTTTCTCCGGTGGAAATCCTGTTGATGAAGCTGGAAATGTCGCCGCAGTGACCGAGAGGAACCGGAGACAAATAATGAGAAAATGAGATTTACTGTGCGGATCCTCCTGCTCCTGGTACAGAGTTATCACGGGATCTGTGGGAATGGTGAGTGGAAAAAGGTTTTTATGAATCATATTAATTGTACATCTCTGATAAATTAGAAGTCGTGTGTTGATATTCGCTTATAGTTTGGATATAAACGTAGTTGTCGTGTTTGTCTTTATCCCAAAAGCCGACAAGTGCAGAGCAGGTTGACTGTGTGGGAATGTGGGCTGCTTTTTTTTTTTTTCTTTTCTGGAGAGAATGGTAATGTACGCCAAATTCCATTCACATATCCGGCAGTTTAAGGTTTCCTTGCTTTGCAGCAAACTGCATATCTTATAGAACATGACTTAACACGTTAAATACATCGTTATGAGCCTCTCTTTAATTCGACATACATCCAATACACCAAGCAGCACTTTAATTCAATAAAATGTGCCGTTTTTGAATCGGTTCGTCTGTCATTCCCACAATCATTTACCACACAAATACACCCTGCTGCGCCGTAGCCAGCATCGGGAACCAGGTATAAAAGTTGAGATTTTAGTTCAATAAAGTGCTGCAGGGTGGATTATATTTGGGCCGAATTTACCAGAAGACCCTAACAATCCTACTAAGATCTTAAGTTATGTTATAGCCGGTATGTAACTGCCGACAAGCAAGGAAACAGTAAACTGACAGATTTTTGAATTGAGTTTGGCGTATGATCCATACACATGAACGGCACGTACGGGGCTGGGAGCAGGTTGTGTGTTGCCGGGGGAACATGAGGGAATGTGATGTGGCTTCAGACTGACTGTTCACACGGAAGCTGCAGGGAATCCATCGATCAGCTGTTCAGATTTCACTGTAGACTGTTTCTGGGCTGGATTTACTTTGTGTTCAGAAATTATGAAACTTTATTGATTCCTGTGGGGAAAGCAGGTTGTCGCAGCAGCAAAAGTAACAGAATTCAGCAGGAAAAAGAAAAAAAAGAATATACACACACAAATAGAAGATGTATGAATATAATTATGTGTAAACAGTGTTATAAAATATAAAAATCAATCAATATGTTTACGTATGAAGGTGGAAATATTGTGAAAATGTAAATATAAAAATTACATTTTCTATTATTATTATTATTATTATTATCTGAACTTCAACTCCACCAACATTACAAGACACCAACAGTAAGGAGGTGAAAGGTCAGAGGTCACAGCAGCCTGGCAGTAGATGGAACAAATATTCCTGTGAGCCGAGGATGAAGATGAAGATGAAGATGGTAGAGAAGTGTGGACACAGAGCGCAGACTGATAAATCAGTTTACACTGCAGTGATCTGCTGATGAGGAGAATAAACAGCCAGTGTGAGACAGCCACAGTGTGTGTGTGTGTGTGTGTGTGTGTGTGTGTGTGTGTGTGTGTGTGTGTGTGTGTGTGTGCTCAGCTGGAAGCGGCCATGTGCAAACTGAACTTTATACCAAAGCAGCGTGTTTGTGCCAGAAATCTGTACAAGAATATGGTCATTGATATTTGTCTTCTGGCCGCCTGGTGTGTGTGTGTGTGTGTGTGTGTGTGTGTGTGTGTGTGTGTGTGAGAGTGTGTGTGAGTGTGTGTGTGTGTGTGTGTGTGTGTGAGCAGCTGCAGCACAACAGACAGCAGGACAGACGGCTCTTCAGTCTGAACGCAGAGTGAATTACAGCTGAATTTAAAGAAACGTTTTGGCGTTGTTGTTAAAAAACCTCACTTCTGATTGGCCAGTGAGGTCGTTCTGAGGTGTGTTGTTTCTGTGTTTTTTCGTCCAATCACATCGCTCCGCGGTCTGGTGCCAAAACAAAACATTCGGACAGATCTGGACCAGACTCTGAACCGCAGCTCAAACCTGCTGCTCTGTTTACTGACTGACTGACTGACTGGTTTACTGACTGACTGACTGTTTAACTGACTGACTGTTTAACTGACTGGTTTACTGACTGACTGACTGACTGTTTAACTGACTGACTGACTGTTTAACTGACTGACTGACTGACTGACTGTTTAACTGACTGACTGGTTAACTGACTGACTGTTTAACTGACTGACTATTTAACTGACTGACTGACTGTTTAACTGACTGACTATTTAACTGACTGACTGACTGACTGTTTAACTGACTGGTTTACTGACTGACTGACTGACTGTTTAACTGACTGACTGTTTAACTGACTGACTGGTTAACTGACTGGTTTACTGACTGACTGACTGGTTAACTGACTGACTGTTTAACTGACTGGTTTACTGACTGACTGACTGACTGTTTAACTGACTGACTGTTTAACTGACTGACTGTTTAACTGACTGTTTAACTGACTGACTGGTTAACTGACTGGTTTACTGACTGACTGACTGACTGGTTAACTGACTGACTGTTTAACTGACTGACTGACTGTTTAACTGACTGACTGACTGACTGACTGTTTAACTGACTGACTGTTTAACTGACTGACTGGTTAACTGACTGGTTTACTGACTGACTGACTGACTGGTTAACTGACTGACTGTTTAACTGACTGACTGACTGTTTAACTGACTGACTGACTGACTGACTGACTGACTGACTGTTTAACTGACTGACTGTTTAACTGACTGACTGGTTTACTGACTGACTGACTGACTGGTTAACTGACTGACTGTTTAACTGACTGACTGACTGTTTAACTGACTGACTGACTGACTGTTTGACTGACTGGTTTACTGACTGACTGGAAGCTTCTCTTACTCACGGTGATGTCATCAGAGCGTGCGCCTAATGATGACATCACCGCCCCTGGAGAGCTTAGTGTTTGTGAGCAGAATGTGAGATTTTATTTCCACCGGCCTTTTCTTCATTTTTTTTAGTTATTATATTTTTACTGTAGTTTTTCTCGGGTGTTCTGTCGTTCTTCTCTTTTCTTCTCTTCTCTTCTCTTCTCTTCTCTTCTCTTCTCTTCTTCTATCCCTCTTTTTCATGGTGTTATGACTCCCTCTGTTCCCTCGTTGTTTTGTTTTCTCTGCTTTTCATTTTGTGAAGCTCTTTGTAACTCTCTGTCTTGAGCTGCTGTAGAAATAAAGTTTACTGACTAACCTGATGATGTCATCAGTGGAAGGAACCGTCATGACGACTCTTGATGATGTCATCAGTGGAAGGAACTGTCACGACGACTCTTGATGATGTCATCAGTGGAAGGAACTGACACGACCATCCAGTCTTGTTTTTGTCAAATTGGATTTTTTTTTTTTTTTTCACGTTAAGCGACAACCAGCTGATGGTCGATGGTTGATGATGTCACCTGTGACAGGAAGTGAGACCTGATTGGGGCTGATGGATGATGATTGGGGCTAATGGATGATGATGATGATGATGATGATGATGATGATGATGTCATCTCCCTCTGTGATGTTCACATCATGTAGGAAAGCGAAGGACACAACTGACCTGCAAGGATATTATGATATGAGGAAATATTAGATAGGAATATGTTTTTTTTTGTTAAATCTTATTATTTTATATGGAAAATTTTATATTCATAAATGTAAATGGTCAGGAGAAATCCCCATATTTGTTGCATTCAAAGTAGAATTACATTATTATTTTAAGTTGCTGCAAAATATAAAAAATAGAAAAGCAAGAAAAACTGTACATGTATGTGAAGCCTTGTGTTTTTTATTTAACGTCACGTGTGTCCAATGTTTAATTTTTGTTTCCATTTTTTCTTTTTTATTCATTGATTTTATTTCATTTGACAAAAGAAAGGAAGACGCAGACTCCATGTTGCTGTCTGTGCTCTTTAAATAAAGATATTGAAAAAAAAACAGATCATGTAGGAAAGCCTTCCCAGCATGCATCTGCTGACTTTGCATCAGCCGTTATCAGGACGGGAAGAACAGAGGGGCTGATGGGAACTGAACCTCCAGACTCTCCGTGTGTGTCAGCAGCTGGAGGTCCGGACTGAGCCGGATCCTTACTGTCGGTTACTGACTCCGGATTCAGTTGGCGACCGTGCGTTTATGTTAGATAGACCATCCAACTCCTTTATCACCACAGAGGAGAGGGAGTCCTGCTGTGCATCATGTGGACCTTTAACTTCTTTCTTCTTCTCACTGTGAAATTTACAGCAAATACATTTTATTCAGTTTGACACAAATCTCCACTCCAGTGCAGGCTGGTGAAGCAGCTGGCAACATGCAGCGCTCAGATTCCTGTTCTGTGGGAATAATAACTTCATAACACTGAAACACTGCTCAGCTGCTGCAGGAGGTTCAGGAGAAACCAGCTGCAGGTTTTGATTCTCTAGAAAAAAAATCCTTTATTTTACATTTTACATGAGATGAAAAGTTCAGCAGCGAAACACGTCGTTCACCCCGAAACCTTTAGATATGATAGAAAAGAGATAAATGATGATATTGAATTATCACCCAGACCGAGTTCACATTAATATCCAGTTACACATGAAGAGAAAGAAGACGATCTGCTTCTCTCCTGATACGATTCAATAAGTGATCGATACAACCAGGATACCATGTGATCAATAAAAGTTCAGTGACAACAAAGTCTGACTGTGCAGAATTCTGTTTATTTCTGAGACTCAAATCTTTCTAGCGATGCCATTGGCTGCTAGAATGTAAACAACAATTTAAAAATGTCATTACAAAGTGACAATAATATAATTTGGATGGAGAGCTTGTGAAACTGATGGTCAAGAGTCTCATTAGTGATTACTACAGCAGAATAACATGGAGCTGATATCACCATTCATGTTCCTGACAGCAGAATAACATGGAGCTGATATCACCATTCATGTTCCTGACAGCAGAATAACATGGAGCTGATATCACCATTCATGTTCCTGACAGCAGAATAACATGGAGCTGATATCACCATTCATGTTCCTGACAGCAGAATAACATGGAGCTGATATCACCATTCATGTTCCTGACAGCAGAATAACATGGAGCTGATATCACCATTCATGTTCCTGACAGCAGAATAACATGGAGCTGATATCACCATTCATGTTCCTGACAGCAGAATAACATGGAGCTGATATCACCATTCATGTTCCTGACACAACAGATGGACTGACATGTTTTGTATTGAGATGTATTCCTCATCAGTGTCCCCCCCCCCCCCCCCCCAGGTGTGTGGTTCACTAAACACCCGGTGAACCAGACGGTGTCGCAGGGGAACCAGGCTCGGCTGGGGTGTGCGGTTCAGGGCCTCAGTGAGCCGGACATCGTCTGGATGAAGGACGGAGACAAACTGTACAGCACCGACCAGATGTTCATCACTCTGGGAGAGCAGCACTGGGAGACCTACCACAGGTATACACACACACACACACACACACACACACTATCACAGGTACACACACACACACACACACACTGCCACAAACCCAAGATGCTGCTCCTGACTCTACATTAAAAGAGAAGATCCAGATGTTTGTTCTTCATCTCCCTCCTTCAGTCTGGATCTGGAAGAGGTTAACTGGTCTGGTGTGTCATCTACTGGTCTGGTCTGGTCTCCTCTCTTCTCCTCCTCTCTTCTCCTCTCTCCTCTCCTCCTCTCCTCTCTTCTCCTCCTCCCCTCTATCCTCTCTTCTCCTCTCCTCTCCTCCTCTCTTCTCCTCTCCTCTCTTCTCCTCCTCTCTTCTCTCTCCTCTCCTCTCTTCTCTTCTCCTCTCCTCTCCTCTCTTCTCCTCCTCTCCTCCTCTCCTCTCCTCTCCTCTCCTCCTCTCTCCTCTCCTCTCTTCTCTTCTCCTCTCCTCTCCTCTCCTCTCCTCTCCTCTCCTCTCCTCTCCTCTCCTCTCTTCTCCTCTCTCCTCTCTTCCTACTTTCTAGAAAGTCTCAGTTCAGTTTTCTGTCCTGTTCCTCAGCTGGAGCTGGTTCAGATCCACAGGGAGGCGAGGGTCATCAGCCCCAGGGGCCTCTGGGTAAAAGCTTGTTTAAGAGCTGATGTAGGATCAGTTCTCTCTTCCTCAGACTCTTTAGCAGCCAGAATGAAGCCTGAGAAACTGATCCCAGACCTGACACTGATCCCAGACCTGCTCACTGATCTGAGGAGCGAGCGGCTAATCGGCTTTAGGAGAGTTGGATTCCTGGAAGGGAACAGAGGGGCAGAATAACAGAACAAGAGTCTGTGAGATATTTATAGTAGGTGATAATTAATATTCTATGATGTTATGAATCCCGAGTCCCTACCAGGTCCAGACCCTGACCTCTGACCTCTGACCTCTGACCCGCCTGTGGAGGAGGGCAACGGAAAGACTATTTCCCTACAGAGAGCAATAGAGGAGCAGATTCTTCTTCCTCTTCTCTTCTTCTTCTACTACTTCTATTTCCTCCACTTCTTTCACTTCTTCTTCTTCTTCTTCTTCTTCTTCTTCCTCTGAGCAGAAAATAGCAAAGTCAGAATGCAGATCAGTGAAAAAGAGTGGAAAAGAAGAAAAGAAGACAAGGAAGCCAAACATCAGAACGGATCAGATCAGACTTCACCATAACAAACCTGACTTCACCATAACAGATCTGACTTCACCATAACAGATCTGACTTCACCATAACAGATCTGACTTCACCATAACAGATCTGACTTCACCATAACAGATCTGACTTCACCATAACAGATCTGACTTCACCATAACAAACCTGACTTCACCATAACAAACCTGACTTCACCATAACAAACCTGACTTCACAACAGTTAAACTCACTGCTGGAGGTTTCAGGACTCTGGATGGAGTTCCTCGGAGCGGCCGGCCGGACGGACGAAGGCGTCACTAAATGCTGTTTGCAGTCGGCTCAGTTGGCAGAAGCTGCTGAATTCACCAGAATCCAAGTGACCCAGTTGGAAACAGGTTTCAGAGTACTTGGGGAGAAAGTGATGGAGCTTCAACAGTAGATCTGTTCTGGAGGAATTCTGAACCAAAACACAGAATGTCCACTGAAGATCCCAGAGAGCAGTAAAACAGCACAGGGTACAGGTACAGGTACAGGGTAAAGGGTACAGGGTACAGGTACAGGGCACAGGTTACAGGGTACAGGGTACAGGTACAGGGTACAGGGTACAGGGTACAGGTACAGGGTACAGGGTACAGGGTATGGTTACAGGGTACAGGGTATGGTTACAGGTTACAGGTTACAGGGTACAGGTTACAGGGTACAGGTTACAGGGTACAGGTTACAGGGTACAGGTTACAGGGTACAGGGTATGGTTACAGGTTACAGGGTACAGGTTACAGGGTACAGGTTACAGGGTACAGGGTACAGGGTACAGGGTATGGTTACAGGGTACAGGTTACAGGGTACAGGTACAGGGTACAGGGTACAGGGTATGGTTACAGGGTACAGGGTATGGTTACAGGTTACAGGTTACAGGGTACAGGTTACAGGGTACAGGGTACAGGTTACAGGGTACAGGGTATGGTTACAGGTTACAGGGTACAGGTTACAGGGTACAGGGTACAGGGTACAGGTTACAGTGAAGACAGAAGACAGGAGGTTTATCAAAGAGCACAAACCAGCTACTGAGTCTTCATCACAGCATCTGGCTCTCTGTGTGTTCTGATGGTTGTGCGCTCTACTGAAACTGCCATCTGCTATTGGCTGATCTGTGGTGATGATGTCACCTATAGAGTACAGCAGGAGCACGTTCAATCGCCCCAAAACCTAGCAAACAGGAGGTTTAAAAGGAAACGGTAGTGCGTTGAACATCCTGTTGGAAAATGTTTGTTACTGGTTCTTATTGGCTGAGGAGGAGATTCTGTGGATCCGTGTGACAGGCGTTTGTACGCAGCCAATGAAAATGCAGAATCACCCCGAACTGGATCAAACATGCAAGGTTTGAATACGGCCCAGGTGGTGACATCATCACCTGGCACCAAAGATCAGCCAATAACAGATGGCCATTTCAGTAGCATGCTTTGTCCATGCTGCAGTTCAGCATGTGATCGTCCGTCAGTTATAATCCTCATCCGTCACTTCAGGGCTCAACAGTGTTTCTGTTTGTTGTCCAGTAAGCTGCAGGAATGTGTCAGAAAGACTGTTAGTAATGTACAGCTGCTGTCTGGACGCAAACATGCGTCCTACCTCAGCTCCTAGTTCCCTAATGTCTTTCCCTGTCACTTTAGTTTCTGAGCTGGATCAGAACTGACCTCGGCCCTCCTGTCCGCCGCATGCTGTCTCTCTGTCCTTTCTGTCTTATTTTCTGTTTTCTCTTGATATTGTTACTGCCCATGATCCTGTCTCTGTTTTGCACCTATTCTCCGCTCAGCCGTCCTGGGTGGGGATCCCTCTGTGCCTCGCCCCGCCCAAGGTTTCTAACAGTTTTTTCTCCTACCAAGGTTTTTCCTGGGAGTTTTTCCTTGTGTGCAGTGAGGCTCTCAGGCTGCTGGAGCCTGAAGGCTCGGCTGTAGAACAGCTGGCTGTTTGTTGGTCTTGTCTCTCTTGTGCTCTTCGCTGTTTGTCTTATATCATTTTGTTCACAACTGATTTCTGATCAGTTAGATCTAGTTAGGCTCGTTCTCTGTAAAATCCTCTGAGACAGGCTGTGATGAAGGACTGTAGAAATAAACAAACTTGAACTTGATTTCACTGTGGGTTCCTCTGTTACTCTGAACCTTCAGCCTGGTTGTACTGTGGGTTCTGGACTGTGTTCTGGTTCCACTGACTTAGATTGAAAGTGATGAGATTTGTTCCAGCAGACGACTGAATTTAAATTCTGTTTTCTGAATTTGTATGGAATGATTGAATTTATTGAAGTTGAAACTGATTATAGAAATCAAACTCATGATGCTTTTACCAAGTTTTTATCCTATTAAAACCATATTGCATTGAAAAGTCCTAGATATTTAGTTTTCTTTAAGATATTAAATTGATACTGGACTCTTGATTTGTTCTGACTTGACTTGCTGTTCTACATTTAGACTTGAGACTTGACATTAATGACTTGGACCTGACTTGGACTTGACTTGGTAATCTACATTTAGACTTGAGACTTGACTTGAGACTCAAGCAAAGTTGACTTGGTCACTCCTCTAACATGTCGTTATTCAACACCAACACTCATGTTATCAGGGAGGAATGTAGTTTGAGATAAGACATGACATCACTGGGCTCCAGGTGGAGTAAAGTCTCTGGACTCTGAGTGGAGCATGAGGTCGCTGCTCCACAGTGAGGTGTGAGGTGGATCCTCCAGTGTCGTTTCTTGACTGTGTTCTGGTTCCAGTATGAGTTCTAATGCTGTGTTCTGGTTCCAGTTGTGGTTCTTACCCTGTGGTTCTGTTTATAGTTTGACTTCTGAGCCTTTGGTTCTGGTTGTAGATCAGTTCTAACCCTGTGTTTCTGGTTCCAGTCTTGTTTCTGGACTGCCCTCTGGTTCCAGTTTGGGTTTTGGGTTCTAACGCTGTGTTTCTGGTTGCAGTGTGAAGTCGGTCCAGCAGCAGGATGCGGGTCAGTACTGGTGCGAGGTGGAGTTCCATGGCCTGACGTTCTCCTCAGAACCAGCCTGGATCACTGTGGAAGGTAACGACATCCGACACGTTCTCCTTCCCCTCTAGAACCCTGTTCAGACCGGGTTAGTTTTATGAAATCATCACTGCAGCCAGAGGTGGAAATATACTAAAATATTATACTGCAGTAGAAGTACTGTTACTCTGCTGATATTTTACTGCAGTAGAAGTAAAAGTTCTGGTGTAAAAATGTCCTTCAGTAAAAGTAAAAAGTGTGTGATTTAAAATGTCGTCAGAGTAAAAGTTCCTGAGTTCCTCTTTAGAACAGAGAACGTTGTTAGCTGTGATCTTTTCCATGTGATTCTAACAGGAGAGAGGTCAGAGTTCAAACTAGATTCTTTTCACTGGAAACATTAGAAACGACAAAATAAAGTGCAGAAACAAAGTAAAGTCAGATTCCTCTTCTCACTGTGAATGGATCCACAGTTTGTCAGTTTCTGTTGATCCAGTTTCTGTTGCTGATGGAGAGACACAATCTGTTCTGTGATGGATGGATTTAAAATGGACTGAAGGACAAAACTGCAGGAGAGATGGACTGAAGGGAAAGTCAAATACTGACTTATAAAATACTCAAAAAAGTACACAAAAAAGCGACTTACAGTAACTGGAATAAACAATACTTCACTCTTGAGTCCTGTCAGGATCTGTCATGTCAGTAAGTCCCGCCTCCTTTCCCTCATGTTAAATTTCCAGTAAAACCTCAGGTGAGACTCGTCCGTCCCTCAGGTTGTTGTCGGTCCTGTTTCAGTTTTTTTTGGCTCTCTGTTGTTGTTGGAGCATGTTGATGTTCTGTGGAAGCTGGTGTGATGCAAGAAGACTCTCCCGTCTCTGTGATGTTGGACACTGATGACAGATCTCTTATCCACTAACTTTACAGTCCTGTCCTGTGTTAACAGCTAATCCTGTCCAAATATAGCTGAAGTCTAAATGCTTTGCTCTCAATAGAATCACCATCGACTCTCAGAGCAGGAAACGAACTTTTGTTTTTCCCACGGCGCCGCCGAGGGCGTCACACGGGAAATTCATTCATGATCAACGCTGGTCTCTCCTCTCCTGCTCCCTCTCTCTCTCCTCTCTCCTCTCTCTCTCCTCTCTCCTCCCTCTCTCCTCTCTCCTCCCTCTCTCCTCTCCTGCTGCATCACTGTCCCCCCCCCCCACCTCCCCCCATCTGGGCTTTTATCCGTCTCATATTCTCTCATATTATTGCGTTACCCATCGACTGGTTTTCTTTCCTCTCATCTCTTCAGTTCTCTCAGTCCGTCTCAGGTTGTTTCCTCTCCTCCTTCCTCTGTCATTAGTTCCTTCTCTTCCGTTCTCTCTCTCCCTCTCTCTTTCTGTCTCTCTCTCTCTCTCTCTCTCTCTCTCTCTGTCTGAAGCTTCATATCAACTTTAGCTTCTGCAGCTGATGACTGGAGAATATTTTGGCCTATCAGCAATATGAAAACATTACATTTAATCCAGAATTTCTGCTGTAGTTATAAATAGTAAATGTGGTGATAAAACATGGAACAACTGCGATAAAATAATTTTGCTCCTCAACTCGTTGAAATTCGTAATCCAAAAATTGAATTTGTACAGCTCAACTAAAAGAAAAACAATAAAGACAATAACCCAAGTGGGCTGATAGAAGTACCTCACCGATAAAATAAAATGATATGATGTATACAAAGGAAACAGCAATAACCCCCCCCCCCCCCCCCCCCGCTGTCCCCAGGCGTCCCTCACTTCCTGCAGGAGCCGCAGGACGTGGCCACGTTCCCCGCCGCTCCCTTCAACCTGACCTGCGCCGCCGTCGGCCCGCCTGAGCCGGTGGAGGTGCTGTGGTGGCTGGGGGGGGCGCAGGAGGGGGAGCCCCGCCCCTCGCCCTCCGTCCTGCAAGTCCCAGGTAAGACAGTCCGCCGCTGCTGTCGGGGAAACCAGACCCACTAGACCCACCAGACCCACTAGACCCACTAGACCCACCAGACCCACCAGACCCACTAGACCCACCAGACCCACTAGACCCACTAGACGAACTAGACCCACTAGACCCACCAGACCCACTAGACCCACTAGACCCACCAGACGAACCAGACCCACTAGACCCACCAGACGAACTAGACCCACTAGACCCACTAGACCCACCAGACCCACCAGACGAACCAGACCCACCAGACCCACTAGACCCACCAGACCCACTAGACCCACTAGACCCACCAGACGAACTAGACCCACTAGACCCACTAGACCCACCAGACCCACTAGACCCACTAGACCCACCAGACGAACCAGACCCACTAGACCCACCAGACGAACTAGACCCACTAGACCCACTAGACCCACCAGACCCACCAGACGAACCAGACCCACCAGACCCACTAGACCCACCAGACCCACTAGACCCACTAGACCCACCAGACGAACTAGACCCACTAGACCCACTAGACCCACCAGACCCACTAGACCCACTAGACCCACCAGACGAACCAGACCCACTAGACCCACCAGACCCACCAGACGAACCAGACCCACCAGACCCACTAGACCCACCAGACCCACTAGACCCACTAGACCCACCAGACGAACTAGACCCACTAGACCCACTAGACCCACCAGACCCACTAGACCCACTAGACCCACCAGACGAACCAGACCCACTAGACCCACCAGACGAACTAGACCCACTAGACCCACCAGACGAACCAGACCCACTAGACCCACCAGACGAACCAGACCCACTAGACCCACTAGACCCACTAGACCCACCAGACCCACTAGACCCACTAGACCCACCAGACGAACTAGAGCGGAACTAGGGCGGTCTTCATTGTGGTCCCGGTGGGTCTAGTGGGTCTGGTGGGTCTAGTGGGTCTGGTGGGTCTAGACCCACTAGACCCACCAGACCCACTAGACCCACCGGGACGATGGGCGGTCTTCATTGTGGTCCCGGACTCTTCTGTACAAAACGACTCACCAAGCGTTCGAGGTTTCAAAGCTTCGCTCTGCCTCCAGGTCTGTGTCATGTGTTTAGAGGTTAAAGGTTAATGTTGATTTTTTCATACAGACTGCCACTCAAAGTGCTTTACATGAAATAGGTTGATTAAAGGGTAACTTGGGTATTTTTCAACCTGGACCCTATTTTCCCATCTTTTTGTGTCTAAGTGACTAAAGGGGACAACAGTTTTTGAAGCTGGTCCAGTATTGAGCGAGATCGCTTCAGCCGGCAGCCGTGAAACGAGCTGCGATGTAATCTGACGGGACAAATCACACCGTCAGTGTACGTCCACTAAAAGTTCTTGTTTTACTGACAGGCTCAGAGTGTTATTATAAGTGTCTGACACATTATGGAAAGAACCCTACAGAGAAATGAAACGTAAAGTACATAAAGTTACATAAAAAAAAAAAAGGCAGAGAAACGTCTAATGTCTAAGTCTTTTGTTTTCCCAAAAGCAGCTTTCAGGAGTCTGAAGCTAATGCTCGCTCACTGATGATGTCGACTCTACGCTGCCACACACACACTTCACACAGCCCTTCAGAATAAAAGTCCTTCAGCAATATACTAAAGCCTGTGAGAGAGAAGGAGTGCACACGATACTTTGAGGGTTAAGAAACCAGTAAAATAAACTTTCCTGTCGTTCAGAACTCTTCTTGTTTGCGATGTTTTGAGAAAATGAAAGACTTTTCTGGAACTTTGATGGTAACGTTTCCCCAAGACCCGGGGGAGGAGGGACAGTTTGAACCACGGAGCCGTCTGGAAAGCCAGACAGAGGTGAAACGCTCGGTGGGTCGATCAGTACAGGCGTGTTCGGGACGCCGCGATGACGAACAAGTCAACAAAACGCTGCAGGCCTCCAGCGCTCCACACAGTTACTCTACTGTTTCCAACCTCAGAAGATCCTGATGAAGACCTGCTGGGGTTGGAAAATACTTTAATAAATATGTGGAAAGAAAGGAAGGTAATGTTGTCACGGTAATGGAAATTTCAATACTACTTTGATACCGCTGCAAGAGACTGAATTAGATATTTAATTTGATAAACATTCAGACCAAATCCGTTTAGCAAGCTGAAGTTCAGTTTCAGTGTCGTGAAGCTGGAGGTCAGAACAGTTAACAGAAGAAGAAGAGGGAGGATTTGAATAGTTAACAGAAGAAGAGGGAGGATTTGAATAGTTAACAGAAGAAGAAGAGGGAGGATTTGAACAGTTAACAGAAGAAGAAGAGGGAGGATTTGAATAGTTAACAGAAGAAGAAGAGGGAGGATTTGAATAGTTAACAGAAGAAGAAGAGGGAGGATTTGAACAGTTAACAGAAGAAGAAGAGGGAGGATTTGAACAGTTAACAGAAGAAGAGGCAGAAGAAAAATAATCTCATCTACATTGGTGCATTTTTTTTAAATTATAGATTATTATATATGATGATTATACAGATTATTCCCTCTGCCTGACCAACCTGTTCTCTGCTATAATCAACATCAGAATGAGTCAGATATGACTCATATCAGTTTCCCTCCTGCACTGTGTGTGTGTGTGTGTGTGTGTGTGTGTGTGTGTGTGTCTTACAGTATTTACAGTACAGTCTCTGTCACCAGGCTGAGTCATGCATTTCACAGAAGTTATTGCTTTATTGTATTCTGGTTATGATCACACACACACACACACACACACACACACACACACACACACACACACAGCTGACAGTGAGTGTGAGCGTTGGAATTAAACTAAAGGTCAGTCCCAGCGGGTGGAGCTGAGAGAGGACAGATGACTGAAGGACGATGTGTGTAGTTTGTGTAGTTTAACAGTTCTGGGTCTGATTTATGTTCAAATTAAATCTGAACTTGAGTCATTTGACCTTTGACCTTTTGAAAAACACAGAAACTAGCTGCTGCTTCACTCTGCAGGTCAGGAGAGAAGGGAGGAAGGAGGGAAGGGAGGAAGGAGAGAAGGGAGGAAGGAGAGAAGGGAGGAGGAAGGGAAGGGAGGAGGAAGGGAAGGGAGGAGGAAGGGAAGGGAGGAAGGAGAGAAGGGAGGAAGGAGGGAAGGGAGGAAGGAGAGAAGGGAGGAGGAAGGGAAGGACACCAAACATGAAATGATCTCTGTGTGAGATGTCGATGGAAACGGATCCTCCACATCTTTCCTCCAGCCAGGAGGAAAAGCCCGGAGTGGACAGTGATGTCACAGGCTCCCAGAGGGCCGAGCGGCTCCAGCCTGTCACCGTCCGCTCCTGCTCCTCCTCCTCCTGCTGCTGTGTGTGTGTGTGTGTGTGTGTGTGTGTGTGTGTGCGCGCGCACATTTATAGATTATATGTTGTTGGCATGTTAATGTGTTGAAATGAATCAGAATGACTAACAAGACTGAAGGTCACCATACCATCTCACACACACACACACACACACACACACATACATAACCACACTCTTAAACACACACACACACACACACACACACTCACATAAAGATCTTGTGGTTTTCTCTCTAATGGATTTTTTTTTGTTTTCTATAAATGGACCAATCCACTAGACTTGAGGAATAGGAACTGGGTGTACTATACACTGACATTATATGCACACACACACACACACATATATACATACACACAGCTTCCTGTCAGTGTGTAGGATTATCTTCCAGGAAGCAGCAGCCGGTTAAAGGAACATTCACCCCAAAGTCAAAGCTGGACTCGGTGAATAAAGTGATTTCAGTCCTGATTGTGATTCTGAGATGAGGTGAAATGTCCCTTTAAAACAGGACAGGCAGGTTGGAGCCGTCCTGCAGGTCCAGGCAGGTTCCTCAGGAGGAACACACACTTCAGAACCACAAATATAGATGACAACAAGAACAACGCACTTATTATTTTCTCCACAGTTCACTGCCTGTTAAACCTCACTGTCAGTCCCAGATGACTCTCAGCCGCAAAGAGACGAATCTGCTTCCTTTTTAACAACAAATTAGCGCTATTATTATATTATTAGTATTAGCACACATCAGGCATCGTACAGTTAAATCCCCTGACGACAGACCGGCTCCTCCCTCAGCCCCTCGGGGTCCTGAGGGACTGAGCATTACATTTCTCCATCATTAACTGCAGAGGTCTTGAAGAGAGCTGAAGCCGTCCTCCGACCCGCTCCAGACTCGCTTTTTAAATGTGTTTGAACTTCCTGTCTGCTCTGCAGCACCTCGTCACAGACCTGCTAGAGTCCACTTCAAACCCCCGTGAAGAAGAGCAGTCTAGATCACTCCATAATTAGTAATTACAGGCCAATCTTCCTCCGCTCAG